>NC_134353.1:448697449-448894689 GCF_048569485.1 Anomaloglossus baeobatrachus | reverse complement strand
ACTGTCTTGTCTTATAGTGTCTCATAGCTAATGCATGGCGTCAAACCAGTCTGCCAAAGGGTGTAAGAGAAAATAATTGTAATAATATGCTAAGAGTTCGGTACATTAAGCATGTGCAGACGAGAGCTTGTATAATGGATAGCTGAGTGCTAGTGTGTCTTAAAGTAAGGTTCTTAGTTACTCCAGCCTTGGCCAATCCTAAATAACAGCTGAGTCCCCACTGCCTTTGAAATATAGACACTAGATCAATTAAGTGTGCAGTCTTAATCGCTCATCTGGCATGTTACAATGTTTGCTTATATGCTGTATGGAACCCACTCTTCGTCAAACCCAACAGTGTATTTTCAGTTACGTTTATTTAACCATTTAAAATGAAGGCTGACCATACATAAGATATTAAATCCATGACACCGTTAATAGTAGTCTCAGCAAGTCATCAGCGTGATACATATACACAGTGTGTCCACCCATATCCTATCCACCGCCATTAACTTGAGAACGGCGACAGCTATAGGCATAGAAATGCTGTCTAGGTATAGTAAAGTAGGCGTGTGCTACGCAATGAAACCACCTATAGCGCCACCTGGTGGAAAACAACGGAGTTAGCATTTTTATCTCGAAAACTGAACAAGATAGAGAAAAAAAGTGAATTACAAAGTTGTTGGGCATCATCAATTCAATACGAATCGACCCCTTGGATACAGAATGCTATGATTAGAACATGTAAATCTCACAAGGCTGCGGACGTGAAGCGATACCTCATGGAGACCTTCCTACAAGTCATTGGGTATGGTGGGTGTGTGGAGTGGCCTCCACGCTCACCTGACCTGACCCCATTGGACTTCTTTCTGTCAGGTCACATCAAACAGCAGGTGTATGCGACCCCTCCACCAACATTGCAGGACCTACGCCGACGTATCACAGATGCTTGTGAAAACGTGTCCCCTACCATATTGCACAACGTGCAGCAGCATACAGTATGCTGTCCAGAGTCCAGATGTGCATTGCGGCTGACAGTGGTCACTTTGTGCATCAAAGTTAAATGAGAGCCATATTCCAGCATTCAATGTTTTGGGGAGGGGGGGTAATGGGTTTCATATCATAGCATTTCTGTATGAAAGGTGTCGATTCGTATTGAATTGATGTTGCCCTACAATTTTGTAATTCACTTTTTTTCTCTATCTTTTATATATATACATATATATATATATATATATATATATATACGTTTTCGAGATAAAAATGCTAACTCCGTTGTTTTCCACCAGGTGGCACTATAGGTGGTTTAATTGCGTAGCGCATGGCTACTTTACTATACCTAGACACCACTTCTATTCCTATAGCTGCCGTTCTCAAGTTAATGGCGGTGGGCACACTGTATAAAGAATCAAGTGCCGCTCTATAACAGATGGGAATAATACTGAAGGATGGACAACGTAACTGTAGCATTTAGTGCATCACATATTTTTATACTGTTGTACCTTTTGTCTTATTTGTACACATTAAGTAATCACCTTCTTTCCTTCTATCTTTCTCCAAGGTATTCATTAATACATATTGACTGACGCCATGCTACTTCAAGGATCCTAATGCCCTGCACGGTGTCTGTGATGGACGGGGGGGGGAGATACCCACAACCTGAGTCACAACACGGAGCCAGCGGAATGTGTTCAACGGCTACGATGCAATACCAGCCCACCATGTCTGATGTTGAGGTGAGATTTCCCACTGTTTGTCTCCAGAAAGCATTTACAGGCAAAGTGCTCAGTCATCAGTGCGATGCTCGGACGGTATGATTTCACTGCTCTCTACACAGGTAGCATGCTGTAATCACACCCACTGATCCCTGAGCGACATGCTGCTCAGCAGACCTTGTCAGGAAGCATGGGAAGTGATTACAGGCCTCACTGTATAGAGTGGCGACTATAGAGCAGCAGCTGTAGGGAGAATATAAAGTAACTTTATTCCTGCAGCTAAACATCATTTTAGACTGCTGAATATATTTAAAATGGAATTTACCTGCAGATTAGTATTATATCTGTAGATAGTCTTTTTCTTTTATCCTTATTATTTTTTTTCTATGCCAAGCTCCTTTTTAGGTTTAAATAGAAATTTTCTTAAAGGAGCTGTTCACTACTTACACAACACCTTCTCAGTCACCATAGTTCTCTTATGTAAAGTAATAACCGCTATATTTGCGTTCGGTGTGAGCGCTGTTCCAGCTATGTCTGTGCTTACTCTCCAATGGCTCACATGACTTTCCTTCTCACCTCTTTAGCTGACATTGAAGTGACAAATGAGCACATTATCATGTCTTCCGAGCAACAGCCTTGTCTGAAGGAAGTGAGAGGCAAGTGGCTGCTGGTTGGCTCAGGGCTTGCGTAACAATGTCACGCAAGCCCTGGGAGAGCAGGCACAGACATTGCTGGAATGGCTCCAGAGGCGAATGTAGTTATTTTTCTTCGTCGCTCCATTGGGAGACCCAGACGATTGGGTGTATAGCTACTGCCTCCGGAGGCCACACAAAGCATTACACTAAAAAGTGTAAGGCCCCTCCCCTTCTGGCTATACACCCCCAGTGGGATCACTGGCTCACCAGTTTTCGGCTTTGTGCGAAGGAGGTCAGACATCCACGCATAGCTCCACTGTTTAGTCAGCAGTAGCTGCTGACTATATCGGATGGAAGAAAAGAGGGCCCATATAGGGCCCCCAGCATGCACCCTTCTCACCCCACTGGTGGTTTGTAAGGTTGAGGTACCTATTGCTGGTACGGCGGCTGGAGCCCACATGCTGTTTTCCTTCCCCCATCCCCCTGAGGGGCTCTGAGGAAGTGGGATCTTACCGGGCCCCAAAGCCCTGAGGCCGGGCTCCATCCACAGACCCATTGAACCTGCTGGATGTGGAGCGGGAGTGCCGTTCAGGGACATGGCCCTGCACCATTCAGGTACTCTGTGTCCCCGTACACACAGGCACAGCACACTCCAGACTTGCTGGGTGTGCTAGTGCGCCGGGGACAGTAAAGGGTTACAGTCACTGCAGCCTAGCTGAGTGACTTTATTTATTGGGAACTACCGCGCCGGACGCTCCGGGAGCGGCGGCGCGGCTGGGACTTGTAGTGCGCCGGGGACTTAGCGCCGACCGCGCTTTTACGGCGGCGGCGCTTATAAATCCAGTCCCCGGCTTTTGCGGCCTAGCTCAGCTTCGTTCCCGCCCCCACCCTGTCAATCAGGGTAGGGGAGAGACGCTGTACAATCAGCAGCGCCGAGGGCTGGAGCCTTATTTACATGCTCCAGCCCTCTCACTAGACACTGTGGGACGCCGGTTTCCCGCTCTGACTTGGGGCACGCCCACGGCCCGCCCCTACTCATACGAGCTGGAGAAGGACGCCGGCAGCCATTCCTGCAGCCCGAGCTGAGAGAACGGACTCTGGGCAAACAACAGGACTAGGGCGACCACACACCCGCTTATCGGCGGGCGGTAAGCGGCACCTGGGGTGCTGACACTAAATACCGCAGTTTGTCTATTTGTATTTTAAGTACACTGCATAGGTCGCTATTTTGGGCTATATGCCCTCTTAGATGGCGAGACATCAGCAGCAGGAAAGCATGGGTGCTAAGGCACAGGCTTTCTATGCTGCTTGTATTGCACGTACTGAAGTGTTCATGTGTATTTATGCTTGTATGCTATACACTGCACTGTACGGTCGCTAGTCTTGGCTATATTCGCCATAGAATGGCTAGACTACAGCAGCAGAAAAGCAAGGGTGCTGAGGCACAGGTTTTTTTCTATGCTGCTTGTATTGCAGGTGTTGCAGTGTTCATTTGTACTTATGCCTGTATGCTATACATTGCACTGTATGGTCGCTATTCTGGGCTATATTCCCCTAGATGGCTAGTCTACAGCAGCAGAAAAGCAGGCTTTCTATGCTGCTTGTATTGCATGTGCTGCAGTGTTCATTTGTACTTTATGCTTGTATGATATACATTGCACTGTACGGTCGCCATTCTTGGCTCTATAAGTCGGCAGCAGCATATAAGCAACACAGGCTTTCGATGCTGTTTTTGCTGCATGTGATACTGTTCCACGGCACTGCTCCCCATTGGGTGCAATGCTCCCCTGTAGCACTTGGTCAGCCGGGGTCTCTACTTGACGTGGCCAAAAGAACCACCTCTCAACCCTGTCCAAGGACAGGGACGGAGTTGCAAGGGGATAGAGACTTGCAGTCCGGACAGGCCATGGGCAATCTGGATCATTGCTCCCTGGCCACCCTCACTTGGAATAAAATCGATGCTCCGGGGGGGGTCCCAGGAGGCTCTCTGTATGATGAGGCAGACGTAGCTCATCAGGACTTTGATCCTGACACCGCTCTCACTCCGGATACACCGGATGGTGACGCCATAAGGCATGATCCTATAGCGTCCATCAATGGAATGTTGGATCTTTCTCCCTCAGCTCCCCCAGCGGAGGAGTCAGCTTCACAGCAGGAGAAGTCCCATTTCAGTAGCTCAAACGTATATTGAGTATTGTTCTGGCCACGCTGACTTCAGAGAAGCAGTCCAGGAACACCACGCTTCCCAGATAAGCGTTTTCTCCAAACGTATTACGGATACACGTTATCACTTTCCCCCTGACGTGGTCAGGCGTTGGACCCAGGGTCCAAAGGTGGATTCTCCAATCTCCAGGCTTGCGGCTGGAGCCATAGTTGCAGTGGAGATGGGACTTCACTTACAGATGCCATTGACAGACAGATGGACTCTGGTTGAAATCTGTCTATGAGGCTATCGGCGTGTCGGTTGCTCCGGCATTCACAGCCGTATGGGCACCCTAAGCTTTTCAGCTGTTCTTGCGCAGCTGGTCTTGAGCACAGGTACATCTGTGCCGCAGGGGCGTCCGTAACCTCGCAATGTCTGCATTGCGACTTACCCTATTAATGCTGTCCTGGAAGGACAGTCGAGGTTTCGGTCCTTCCCAGGCTCGGGCAGGTCCCAATTTTCCTCGTCCAAAAGGGCTGAAAAGCCTCAGAGGGGCTCAGCTGCCGGCCGGGCTCAATCACGCCCAAGGAAGGCAGCCGGAGGAACCGCTACCAAGGCGGTCTCCTCATGACTCTCAGCTCTCTCATGTTTCCGCATCCGCGGTTGATGGCAGACTCGCTCGCCTTTGGCGACATTTAGCTGCCACAGGTCACAGACCGGTGGGTGAGGGACAGTGTGCCCACGTGCACAGGACAGAGTTCTGTTCTCGTCCTCCGACTCGATTCTTCAGAACGTCCCCACCTCCCCACCGAGCCGATGCTCTTCTGCAGGCATAAGGAGTGGTTATCCCGGTTCCTCTTCAGGAACAAGACACGGTTTTCCTCCAATCTGGTTGTGGTGCCAAACAAGGATGGCTCTTTCCGTTCCGTTCTGGACCTAAAACTGCTCAGCAAGCACGTGGAGGCCAGGCGGTTCCGGATGATACCCTCCGCTCCGTCATTGCCTCAATGTCTCAAGGAAATTTCCTAGCATCAATAGACATCAAAGATGCTTATCTCCACGTGCCGATTGCTACAGAGCACCAATGTTTTTCTACATTTCGTGATAGGAAACGACCATCTTCAGTTCGTAGCTCTGCCATTCGGGCTGGCGACAGTGGTAGCAGTGGTAGCAGTCTTGCACTCACAGGGACACTCTGTGATCCCTTACTTGGACGATCTACTTGTCAAGGCACCCTCTCAAGAGGCATGCCAACTCAGCCTGAATGTTGCGCTGGAGACTCTCCAGACGTTCGGGTGGATCATCGACTTTTCAAAGTCAAACCTGTCACCGACCCAATCACTAACGTAGCTTGGCATGGAGTTTTCATACCCTGTCAGCGCTAGTGAAGCTTCCGCTGGACAAGCAGCGGTCACTACAGACTGGGGTGCAGACTCTCCGTCTAGGTCAGTCGCACTCCTTAAGACGCCTCATGCACTTCCTCGGGAAGATGGTGGCGGCAATGGAGGCGGTTCCGTTTGCGCAGTTTCATCTGCGTCCTCTTATTGGGACATTCTCCGCCAATGGGACGGGAAGTCAACATCCCTGAACAGGAAAGTATCCTTTTCGGAAGGACTCTCTGCAATGGTGGCTTCTTCCCACCTCATTATCACAGGGAAGATCCTTCCTACCACCGTCTTGGGCGGTAGTCACGACAGACGCGAGTCTGTCAGGGTGGGGAGCAGTTTTTCTCCACCACAGGGCTCAGGGTACGTGGACTCAGCAGGAGTCCACCCTTCAGATCCATGTTCTGGAAATCAGAGCAGTGTATCTTGCCCTACTAGCCTTCCAGCAGTGGCTGGAAGGAAAGCAGATCCGAATTCAGTCGGACAACTCCACAGCGGTGACATACATCAATCACCAAGGAGGGACACGCAGTCGGCAAGCCTTCCAGGAAGTCCGGCGGATTCTGACGTGGGTGGAAGCCACGGCCTCCACCGTATCCGCAGTTCACATCCCCGGCGTAGAAAACTGGGAAGCAGACTTCCTCAGCCGCCAGGGCATGGACGCAGGGGAATGGTCCCTTCACCCGGACGTGTTTCAGGAAATCTGTAGCCGCTGGGGAAGGCCGGACGTCGTCCTAATGGCGTCCAGGCACAACAACAAGGTCCCAACCTTCATAGCACGGTCTCGCGATCACAGAACTCTGGCGGCAGACGCCTTAGTGCAAGATTGGTCGCAGTTCCGGCTCCCTTATGTGTTTCCACCTCTCGCACTCTTGCCCAGAGTGCTACGCAAGATCAGATCCGACTACAGCCGCGTCATACTCGTCGCCCCAGACTGGCCAAGGAGGGCGTGGTATCCGGATCTGTGGCATCTCACGGTCGGCCAACCGTCGGCACTACCAGACCGACCGGACTTACTGTCCCAAGGGCCGTTTTTCCATCGGAATTCTGCGGCCCTGAACCTGACTGTGTGGCCATTGAGTCCTGGATCCTAGGGTCTTCAGGATTATCCCAAGGGGTCGTTGCCACCATGAGACAGGCTAGGAAGCCCACGTCCGCTAAGATCTACCACAGAACGTGGAAGATATTCTTATCCTGGTGCTCTGCTCAGGGAGTGTCTCCCTGGCCTTTGGCATTGCCTACCTTTCTTTCTTTCCTGCAATCTGGGTTAGAAAAAGGTTTGTCGCTCGGCTCCCTTAAAGGGCAAGTCTCGGCGCTATCCGTCTTTTTTCAAAAGCGTCTAGCACGGCTTCCTAAGGTGCGCACGTTCCTGCAGGGGGTTTGTCATATTGTACCCCCGTACAAGCGGCCGTTAGATCCATGGGATCTGAACAGGGTACTAGTTGCCCTCCAGAAGCCGCCCTTCGAGCCTCTGAGGGAGGTTTCACTTTCTAGACTATCACAGAAAGTGGCTTTACTGGTAGCGATCACATCTCTTCGGAGAGTGTCTGAGCTAGCAGCGCTGTCATCCAAGGCTCCTTTCCTGGTCTTCCACCAGGACAAGGTAGTGCTGCGCCCCATTCAGGAGTTTCTCCCGAAGGTGGTATCCTCTTTTCATCTTAATCAGGATATCTCTTTGCCTTCTTTTTGTCCTCATGCAGTTCATCGGTATGAGATGAACTTACATTTGTTAGATCTGGTGAGAGCACTCAGAATCTACATTTCCCGCACGGCGCCCATGCGCCGTTCCGATGCACTCTTTGTCCTTGTCGCTGGTAAGCGCAAAGGGTCGCAGGCTTCCAAAGCCACCCTGGCTCGATGGATCAAAGAACCAATTCTTGAAGCCTACCGTTCTGCTGGGTTTCCGGTTCCATCAGGGCTGAAGGCCCAGTTTACCAGAGCCGTGGGTGCGTCCTGGGCATTACGACACCAGGCTACGGCTCAACAGGTGTGCCAGGCAGCTACCTGGTCGAGTCTGCACACTTTCACCAAACTTTATCAGGTGCATACCTATGCTTCGGCAGACGCCAGCCTAGGTAGAGGAGTCCTGCAGGCGGCGGTTGCCTCCTCGTAGGGGAGAGCTGTTTTGCAGCTCTAACTTGAGGTATTAATTTACCCACCCAGGGACAGCTTTTGGACGTCCCAATCGTCTGGGTCTCCCAATGGAGCGACGAAGAAGGGAATTTTGTTACTTACCGTAAATTCCTTTTCTTCTAGCTCCTATTGGGAGACCCAGCACCCGCCCTGTTGTCCTTCGGGATTTTTGGGTTTTTTCGGGTACACATGTTGTTCATGTTGAACGGTTTTTCAGTTCTCCGATGTTACTCGGAGTGAATTTGTTTAACCAGTTATTGGCTTTCCTCCTTCTTGCTTTTGCACTAAAACTGGTGAGCCAGTGATCCCACTGGGGGTGTATAGCCAGAAGGGGAGGGGCCTTACACTTTTTAGTGTAATGCTTTGTGTGGCCTCCGGAGGCAGTAGCTATACACCCAATCGTCTGGGTCTCCCAATAGGAGCTAGAAGAAAAGGAATTTACGGTAAGTAACAAAATTCCCTTCTTTTGCATGGGGGAACTATGGTGATTGAGAAGCAGAACATTAATTTCCTTTGCAGGTACTGGGTAATTTCTGATCTCTGCTAGTAAATTTGTATAGAATTTAGCATAGCGCCCAGCTTCCTGTTCTCTACTCCTACTGCCTATACAGTTCAAGGGGTTTTCCAGATTTAGGAAAAAACACTTGTAGGCTAAAATAGATGTAACTGAAGACCCCGAACACCTCATTAGGACACTACCTTTGTGCCTTACTGACACCAAAACTGGCGAGGAGCCACTGGCTCTTCTATGGTGGGGAATTTAAAAATTTGGTATGTGCCCATTTGCTTTTGCCCATTAAAATACTGCCTTTAGATTTTTGTTTGAAATCTGTTAATCTGTTTTGTTTTGTCAAAACCCAAATTGGTTATTGGGAATAAAGTGGGCTCTGTCAGACACAAAAACAGACATGTGCAACTCCAATTATACACAAATAGATAGTACATCAAAGTACAATATGTAATGTATACAACTTTTAATACATGTATATACTGGACGATGTGAACAGACCCTTGGCGCAATACACAATACAAAGAAGATGAAAAACAGTGATTGGTCCCCAAAAAAATTCACATTTTATTGTTATCAATCCAAAAAACCCAAAGGGGATGGCATTACAGGTAAGGCAGTGAAGTTTCAACTGGGCCAAAAGGAAGATGGCGTAGATGGCAGTACAATCCGAATATATCCTATTGTGCAGGAGGTATACAGTAGGTTGTAGTAAAGAACACCTTTTATAATCAGGAATATACATTAGAAAAAGGATGTTGGCTAATGTGGCACTTCTTCCCCCTAGGAGCATATCCAAAAATAAGTAATAGTAAGGTGCCTAAATGTAAACTGTAATAAGATACTCAAATGGGGAATACAGTCTTACTGAGCAGATATACCAACAAGAAGCTACAAGGTAACAACTGCAAAAAAGTGATTAGCATTTTGAATGTGACAGCAAGGAATAAAACTAGATAGGCGGAGGAATAAGGTGCTAATGCAGTACAGTTATAGAAAATAAGCGACAATGACAACAAAATGGTAAGGTGCATAGAGATCAACAAAAAGGTATATATTAGCAGATGGGTATACCAGGTGAGTAATCCAACAAACTTTGGTACAATAAAATGTTGTCACTTACATATCATCCTAAAGTTTATAATGACAGATCTACCTAATTAAATGTATATGAATACACCGCATGAGATTCCAATATATATTGTAAAGTGCTGATGCAGTAGGATTACACATCCACCTGAGACGTTGAGTAGCAGGTTTATCTGATATGATGCGCATACAATTCTGACATGATGAATGCCCACCCAGACCCCCCCAAATGCATTCATCTTGTCAGAACCCTTTGTGCATAGTATCAGGTAAACCTGAGCCTCTGTCCCGTGGATGCGTAATCCTACTTCATTAGCTCTCTACCAATATATATTGGCATCTCATGCCAGTATAGGAGTCGTGTTTTTCTTCTTAGTGCCATGCTAATTGTTGGGATGGGATGACCAAAGTGTACTTTTTTCATTATTTTCTTAATTTATAAATGATTGAGTGGTAGAAATTGGTTATTCATCCTTTATTGGTTGCATAGAAACTGAAATGAAGGGGTAAAACAATTAAAGATCCTTTTGACGTGTGATCGTCGACTGGTTATACCAATATGCTCACACAAGGCAGATTTGTTGCAGAATATTCTTGTAATAAAATCCACTTGATACATGTGAATAGGTTTGTTGGATTTTTTTTTTGTTTTTTTTGCAGCATGTGCATGGATTTTTGCAAATGGCAATCAAATGTATGCATCAATAGTGTAAATTTCTGTAACATATCTGCCCCGTGTCACCATTCCCCCAACCTTTATCACATAGAATATCTGATACTGTTTTGCTTGCATGCACTGAGCTTGGAAAGGCAATAGCAGCGGAGGTGTTAATGGTTTTGGACCAGTGCATGCAATGTGACATTCTTTCCTGTTATCAGAAATGCTATTAAATGTGGCACATATTGTCAGCTTGTAGCAAGTGGGGGGCAGTGGGGTAGGGAAGAATGACTTCTGATGCACCTTTGCTATGATTTCAGACCCCGGTGCTGGCTGGTACCCAATGGACACATTTCTCATATTCACCTGCTCATTGCTTGCCCCATGCTCCTATCACCAGCTCAGATCCGTAAGTTCCACCTATCCCTCTTCCTTTTTTTTGCTTTCCAAAATCTGTTGCAGATAATTTGATATTTGATTTGCGCTTTTCTCCTGAAGCAGCCTAAATTTCTTTTTTTTTTTTTGTTTTAATTCTCTGAAAACAAATGTCGCTTTGTGTTCGGACCATTTTACTTCATCCAAATCATGTTAAGTGGCTTTCCTTTGCAGTTTTGTATTATTTCCTGGTCTGTGTGATGTATGTTTTTAGATTTCTCTTTAATTTCCCTGTTACTTTACTTAATTTATTTTAGCTACAGTCTGAACTTGCTATAGATTTCCTTTATAGCATAATGCTCAAAAATGTAGTCTTGAAGGTAGTTAGGCACACAGTTGGGATACTCGCACAATTCCTGGAAACTGGTTGCTACTCTGCAAGATCTTCATACCAGAGTTGCCCTAGATCAGTTTTTGCAGCTACAAGGAAGACTAAACCATACTCCAAGACCGTAATGTAAAGTCCCAGACTAAGCTTTCTAAACTGTGCCTAAAACCTAAAATACGCATAATATGGTGATAGAAAGTTAGTAGAAGAATTCCAGCAGCTAAGGGTATAAAGACACCTACACTTACCGTCTGGACCTGCATTGTTCCTCCTTTCTCAGTACTGTGTCCCCTAGCAGTGTCCTGGCATTAACCCCTTCACCCCCGGCCACTAAAACATCCTAATGACCGGGCCATTTTTTGCAATTCTGACCAGTGTCACTTTGACAGATTATAACTCTGGAACGCTTCAACGGATCCTGGCGTTTCTGAGAGAGTTTTTTCGTGACATATTGTACTTCATGTCAGTGGTAGATTTAAACTGATAATTTTTGCGTTTGTGAAAATTTGGGAAATTTTGCGAAAATTTTGAAAATTTCGCAATTTTCAAACTTTGAAAATTTATGCCCATAAATCTGAGAGATATGTCACACATAATAGTTACTAAATAAACTTTCCCACTTGTCTACTTTACATCAGCGCAATTTTCGAAACAAAATTTTTTTTTTTTCGTTAGAAGGGGTCAAAGGTCATCAGCAATTTCTCATTTTTCCAACAAAATTTAGAAAATAATTTTTTTTAGGTACCACATCACATTTGAAGTGACTTTGAGAGGCTGAGGTGACAGAAAATACTCAAAAGTGACCCCATTCTAAAAACTGCACCCCTCACACTGCTCAAAACCACATCCAAGAAGTTTATTAACCCTTTAGGTGCTTCACAGGAACCAAAGCAATGTGGAAGGAAAAAATGAACATTTTACTTTTTAACACAAAAATGTTACTTTAGCCATAACATTTTCATTTTCACAAGGGAGAAAAGAGAAAGTGCACCATACAATTTATTGTGCATTTTCTCCTGAGTACGCTGATACCTCATATGTGGTGGAAATCAAATGTTTGGACACACTGCAAAGCTCGAAAGGCAAGGAGCGCCATTTGAATTTTTGAGTGCAAAATTAGCTGCACTCATTAGCGGACGCCATGTTGGGTTTGAAGACCCCCTGAGGTGCCTAAACAATGGAGCTCCCCCACAAGTGACCCCATTTTGGAAACTAGAGCCCTCAAATATTTTTTCTAGATGTTTGGTGAGCACTTTGAACACCTGGGGGCTTCACAGAAGTTTATAACGTTGAGCTGTGAAAAGAAAAAAAAATTTTTTTACCACAAAACTGTTGCTTCAACCAGGTAGCTTTTTTTTTCACAAGGGTATCAGCAAAAAATTCACCATAAAATTTATAGTGCATTTTTTCCTGAGTACAACGATACCTCATATGTGGTGGAAAGTAATTGTTTGTTTGGGCGCATGGCGGGGCTCAGAAGAGAAGGAGCGCCATTTGACAGCAAAATTGGTTGGAATCATTAGCGGACGCCATGTTACGTTTGGAGACCCCCTATGGTGCCTAAACAGTGGAGCTCCCCCACAAGTGACCCCATTTTGGAAACTAGACCCCTCAAGGAGTTTATCTAGATGTTTAGCGAGCCCCAAGGGGCTCCACAGAAATTGATAATGTTGAGCCATGAATACAATTTTTTTTTTTTTTTTTTTTTTTTCACCACAAAACTGTCACTTGAACCAGGTAGCTTTTTTTTCCGCAAGGGTATCAGGAAAAAATGCACCATAAAACGTATTGTGCAATTTCTCCTGAGTACGCAGATACCTCATATGTGGTGGAAAGTAATTGTTTGGGCACATGGTGGGGTTCAGAAGAGAAGAAACGCCATTTGATAGCAAAATTGGTTGGAATCATTAGCGGACGCCATGTCACGTTTGGAGACCCCCTATGGTGCCTAAACAGTGGAGCTCCCCCACAAATTACCCCATTTTGGAACTAGACCCCTCAAGGAATTTATCTAGATTTTTGGTGAGCACCTTGTACCCCCAGGGGCTCCACAGAAGTTGATAACGTTGAACCGTGAAAATTATTTTTTTTTTAACCACACAATTTTTGTATCAACCAGGTAGCTTTTTTTTTTTTTTTTTTTTTTTACAACGGTATCAGGAAAAAATGCACCATAAAACGTATTGTGCAATTTTTCCTGAGTGCGTAGATACCTCATATGTGGTGGAAAGTAATTGTTTGGGCACATGGTGGGGTTCAGAAGAGAAGGAACGCCATTTAACTTTTCAAACGCACAGACGTGGTGCACTGATCGGCCGCTGCAGGACGCACGGTCGGATGAGTTACAAAAAGCGTTGGGGATACGGAAAAAAAAAAGGTCACGCCAAAAATTGAGCAGGGATGCCGATCCGTTATGTGCATCCCTGATCAGCGCTCGGCGGGACGCACGGACGGCTGCGATACAAAAAGCGTCGCGAATACGTAAAAAAGTCACGCCAAAAATTGACCACGGATGCAGATACGTTATGTGCATCCCTGATCAGCGCTCGGCGGGACGCATGGACAGATGAGATACAAGAAGCGTCGGGGATATGGGAAAAAAAAGTCCCGCTGAAAACTCACCACGGATGCAGATCCATTATCTGCAACCCTGATCAGCGCTTGGCGGGACGCACGGACGGATGAGGTGTAAAAATAGACAGGATACAAGAAAAAAAAAAAAAAAAAAGTTATACTCACAGTGCCAAGAGGATCACTGACCAAAGGAACTGCAGAGGAACAAGAAGGCAGTGAGATGGACAGCTTTACACGAGCAGCAGGCAGGACGTTGGACAGATCAGCAGAAGGACCCAGCGATGGAGGCAGATGTGATCGGGCCAGTGAAGACCTCGGACGACCCGTGAAGGCAGGTAAGAGGACGGGGGGGGGCAGAGAGGGAGAGCAGAGGGGGCGGAGAAGCAAAGGCAGAAGGAAGGAACTTTGGAAGCAGAATAGAGATGACAGAGGAGGCAGGCAGATCGCGTGGGGAGCAGATCGGGATGCCGGGGGGCAGATCGGGGGGGGGGGGCAGGGGCCTTCACGGGAGCGCGCAGGGTCCATCGCGAGAGCGCGCAGGGAGCGGAATACTTACCATTGGAGCAGGAGCGGTGACATCAGAGGCAGCGGCAGCAGCAGCAGCGGTGGCGTAGTACCAAAAGTACCAGCCAGTGCACGCTGCAGACATGTTGGGGGAGGGCTTGCAGACCAGCACAGGCCTGGGGAGGGCGGCCACCTGCAGATCATACCGCCCCACTGCACACTGATTGGAGCGATTGCGCGTCATAGCACGATCGCTCCAATCAGTGGTGCAGGGGCTGGGGGCGACATGTTTGAGATCCATCTATGATCTGCTGTAGCTGCTACAATAGATCATAGGAGGATCTCACAGTATCGCACTAATTCGGGCATTATTTTTGCCGAAATTAGTGCGAACGATGTGGTTGGCGGTTCAGATTTGAACAGCCAATCACATCGATCGCCTATGGTGGGTGGCGATGCCACCCCCCCTGGGGTCAAGCAAAGGTCCCCTGCTGTAAGAAACAGCAGGGGACATCATTTGAAAGCCGTTGCTATGGCCACGGCAATCAAATGAAGTTTAGGCCGTAAAATTACGTCCCTGGTCGTTAAGTCACGTTAAAATAGTACATAATTTTACTGCCCGCGGTCGTGAAGGGGTTAACATCTAGTGGGAGTGTCACATCACTGCTGCAGTCAATCAACTATAACCTTCACATTTTCATCCCAATTGGAAAGCTATGGGGAAATAATAGAAATTAACAGTTGTTAGTAGTGGAGTTTCCTTGCTCAACGCTTTGTGTGAATTAGGAACTCCTTTCATTGTCCAGGGACTGCTCTCGGACTCTCTATTGACCAGTCACAATGAGGATTTTATAGCAATACATAGAAAAGCTGATGACCAATCCACACACAAGATGTTGTAGATTTCTGAGAGTGGGAGTACGTTTCACGTAGGACAGCAGAATGGATCAACTAGTTCACTAATAACCCAAAAAGCAAGAAATCATCCAGCACTAGAGAAACACAGCTATAGTCATTATCACAGCATCGGTGGAGCCAAGACAAGCTGTGGGGGTGCTCAGCCAAATTAGAAAATTCATCCAGAAGCAAATTTGGCTGTGCAAAACGGCCGTCGTCCACCTGCCACCCCGCATTGTTACCCCTGGATGAAAATGAAATAAAGCAATAGAAACCAAGGAATCTGGGTGAGTGCCAACCTTTTTTTCTTGTGAAGTGAACTAGTTCACTAATAAATCAATCGCTTAACCCCTTTTACGACAGCCTTACGGATTAAAAAGTGGCAGAAAAGGGTAAGACGGCGGCAAGAAAAAATCTGTTGTGTCCTCCAGCATCGGAAAATCTCTGGGGTTTCAGCTACCAGGGTAGCTGAGACCCTGGAGATCATGATTCGAGCCATTTTTTTTCTGGTCCTTGGTGACGTGATCATCGGTATGCACCGTATAACCGTGATGACGCTACAGTAAATGACAGCATCGGTAAAAAATGGTTTATCTCCCACCTGGCATGATGAAACAAGTCAGATGGGAGATAAATCTCCTTCCTGGTCCCCCGTTGTCGCCAAAGTCCCCGCTCCAACCCACTCTCCCTCTCGATCTTCCAAAATGGCCTCCGCACTCTGGCACGCATGCTGAATTCATCCTCCTCCTCTGATTTCTGTTGCATGTGACATGTCGGATGCGACAGAATAGTCGTGCCCAGGTCCAGCCAGGTCCCCCCTGTTGCCTCCTGAAACGTAGATCCTCCGTGATCCCTCCTCCTTCTCAATACTGGCTGCATGTGCAGAGCGGCTGTCAGCTGGCTCTTTGCAAGCAGTGACACTGAGGTTACTGCAGCTCACACTGCCGTACTGTGAACTCAGGGTGAGTGGATGCAGTATTGTCAGGTCACTGCACCCACACTTCACATGGACAGCCTGCACTTTTCGAAAATGGAGATACGTTCCCTGAGCGTGCCCCACATATTCTGGAATGAGGTTACTGCAGGTCACTCTGCCCTGGACCCAGGGAGTGAGTGTGCAGTATTCTCAGTTCACTGTATTCACACTCCTCACATGAACTGCCTGCACTTCCAGAAAAAAGGCATTCGTTCACTGGGCGTGCCCCCATATTCTTGAAGGTCCAGAGTTGTCATGGGACCTCCAAAATGGATTACCGTGGACCGTTTTTTTTTTTTTTTTGTTTTTTTTTTCCAATAAATTGGTGAAAGAGGGAATGTGTTGGGAGTGTTTTTTTAAAATTTTTTTTGTATATTTTTTTTATTATTATTAACAGTTATTTAATGTTTGGGTATCTGATAGACGCCGCAACATCACTAACCGCTGGGCTTGATGCAAGGTGACCTTACCACCAAACCAGGGCAATAGGATGAGCTTGGGAGAAGCGCCAGGATTGGTGCATCTAATGGATGTGCTACATTTGGGGTGGCTGCAGCCTATTTTTAGGCTGGGAAGGGCCAAATAACCATGGCTCAACCCACCCTGAGAATACCAGACCACAGCTGTCCGCGTTACCTTGGCTGGTAATCCGATTTGGGGGGCACCTCACGTTTTTTGTTTTTTTTGTTTTTTTTTAAATTATTTATTAGTAATTAAAAAATAAAAACAGCCTCCGTTTTGAATTCCAAGGTGCAGCCTTCAGCTGTGGTCTGCAGGCTGCAGTTGTCTGCTTTACCCAAGCTGGCTGTCAAAAATAAGGGGGACCCCATGTTTGTTTTTTAAATTATTTATATTTTGGCTAAATACAAGGCGAAGCACCCTTCAGTGCCACCTGAAAGTCACTAAAGGGTGCCAGCTTAGAATATACAGGGTGTGTGGGATATTAGATATGTATTTGACACATATCTATCTATCCTAGCTTTTTAGACTGTGACCACGATCTGGGTTTGCAGCGTTTTGGACGCAGCGTATTTTCACTGCGTCCAAAACACTGTGTTGTACAGTACCAGGGCAGTGGATGTTTTTTTTTTTTTTTTTTTTATTTATAGAAATCTCCTGACCATTGTGCTTCTTTTCTCCACAGCATAAACTGACTGGCGGTGCGGCCTCCTGAACCTCAGCATGTCAATTTATGCTGCAGAGACGCGAGTGTTGCCTGCAGGGAGAATAGAGCCAAAGTCTGCAGCAGTCCGAACCCGGATCGTGGGCACGGGCAGCTACGTTCTCCTGTGGACTACCCTCGCATCTCGGTAGGAGGGCTGGCACTGCGTTCTAGACCCAGTGTTGCTGGATTGTGGGCACATAGCCTAAAAGTGAGAAATTTGGTGCTACAGCAACATTTTTGTCAAGTAACTGTGGATTCCAAATGCTCACTATACCCCTGAATAAAATCCTTGAGGGGTTTAGTTTCCAAAATGGGGTCACTTGTTTGGGGTTTGTTATATCCTAGGGGCCTTGCAAATGTGACATGGTGCCCACAATTTATTTAAACTTTTCCAAAATTCAAATTGTGCTCTTTCCATTCCGCGCACTACCATTTGTCCAAACAGAGGTTTTTGGCCACATGTGGGGTGTACCTGTGCTCATGAGAAATTGGATAGCAAACTCTGGTGTCCACGTTTTGGTGTTGCCTCTTGAAAAAGTGAGAAATTTGGTGCTAAAAAAAAAATGAACATTTTCAATATGACGACCTATGGATATCAAATGCTGTGAAGTACCTTTTGGGTTCAAAATGCTCACTATACCCCTGAATAAAATCCTTCAGGGCTCTAGTTTCCAGAATGGGGTCACTTCTGGGGGGCTTCTGCTGTTTTGCTGGGTCCCGACTGCCTAAGGTACCTAATGCGACATGGTGCCTGCAATCTATTCCAGCCAAAATTCAGATATTTCTCCTTCTGTTCCGATCCCTCCCATTTGTCCAAACAGAGGTTTCTGATCACATGTGGGGTATCTGCGCGCTCAGAAGAAAGTGGGGAATAAATTTTGGGGTCTGTTTGATGTTATTTCTTTTAAAAGTGAATAAATTCGGGCTAGAGCAACTTTTTTTTTTCATTCCACAGTGCTTTAGTTCCTATGAAGCACCAGAAGGATTAATAAACTTTGTTTTGAGCAGTGTGAGGGGTGTACTTTTTAGAATGGTGTAACTTTTGGGTATTTTCTGTCATCTAGGCCTCTCAGTCACTTCAAATGTGATGTGGTCCCTAAAAAAAAAAAAAAAAAAAAAAGTTTTTGTACATTTTATTGGAAAAAATGAGAAATTGCTGATGAACTTTGACCCCTTCTAACTTCCTAACCAAAAAACAAAAATTTGTTTCAAACATTGCTCTGATGTAAAGTAGACTTGTGGGAAATGACATAACTCTCCGGTTTAAGAGCATAAAAATGAAAAGTTTGAAAATTGCAAAATTTTCTTTACATTTCCAATTTTTTTCACAAATATATCGTTCTAAATTTATAATTATCCTGAACTGCAATATGTCACGAAAAAACAATGAGAATCACCAGGATCCGTGGAAGCATTGGAGAGTTATAACCTGTGAAAGTGACACTGGTCAGAATTGCAAAAAATGGCCCGGTCATTAGGAGCAAAATTGGTTTTGTCCTTGTGTGCACTAGAAAATGGAATTTCTTAAGAAAATTCCCCACCCTCTGAAAGATTACTGCACCTGCGGTAAAAAAAAAACACAGCAAACCGCACCCAAAAACTGCATGCGGTTTTTCCCGCAATATTTCTGTAGTATGTCCTAGCGTTACTTTGATAGCACAGGGAGATGCTCACCTATTCCTGCTCCTGCTGTCCGTGGTGCTGAAGTCTCCCAGGATGCTGTGTCCCATGCGGCTGTCTCCAGTGCTCTGCTACTTACGGGTCAGCTGTGCAGTGCATAACTGCATATGCATGACCCGGCCTGTAAGCAGGAGACCAGCGTCCGGAGGCAGATCAGTGGTGACTTCAGTCAGCTGATGTGCAGTGACAGCTGGAGTCCTCCACCTGTGACCGCAAAGCATATGAGTGAAGTCACCGCTGATCACGTGCGGCTCACTGCACTTGCGGCCTGACCCTCACAGTGAGCAGTCATGGTCTATGGCGCTCGCTGTGAGTGTCAGGTGAAGCAGAGCTGAAAGCGTCGTGGGACTTCGTGTGGATTACGTCGGACCTGGAGGGATGTTATTGGTGGGTTAATAAAGTGGTGAAAGAGGGGGCTTTATTGTCTTTTATTTCAAATGAAGGATATTTGGAGTGTTTGTGTATTTACTTTCACTTGCAGTTTAATGATGAGGGGGTGTCTCATAGATGCTTGCCATTACTAAACTAGGACTTAGTGGCAGCTATGGGCTGCCATTAACTCCTTATTACCCCAATTGCCACCACACCAGGGCAATTCGGGATGAGACGGGAAAAGTCCCGGGACTGTCACATCTAATGGATGCGGCAATTTCGGGCAGCTGCTGGCTGATATTTTTAGGCTGGGGGGCTTCCCAGCCTGAGAATACCAGCCCCAGCTGTGAGGCTTTCTCCTGGCTGGTTATCAAATTTGGGGAGACTGCATGCCGTTTTTTTAAATTTTGCTGTACACTATAGACCCGCCCACCGGCGTCTGTGATTGATTGCAGTGAGACAACTGTCACTCAGCGTGGAGGAGTGTCTGACTGCAACCAATTACAGCCACCGGTGAGCAGGGAAGGCGTGAATGTTATGAGCCTGATGAGCGGTGGCTCTGGAAGATGAAAGAGCTGCAGCAGTGTGACAGATGCCTGGACATCGGTGAGTATGAAGCGCTAGCTCCTACCCCTTTGCGCCAGATTCTGTTCCCCATAAACTTTATATGGGTAGCAGCATCTGACCAGATACCGTGGATCAAGCCTCCGCCGACCCAGAGTCAGCGGGTGATTGATCTGCTAGCCCTCGAAACTGCAGGTACCTGCGGAAAAGTGACGTGCACATTAATTGCGGAAATTCCGCAGCCAAACCTGTTGGTGAAAAAAACGCAGTGTGCGCACAGCATTTTCTTTTTTACCTTAGGTTTTGCTGGGGAAGGACTACAGAAAGTCTATGAACATTTTCTGCAGCAAAACATGCAGCAAAACCGCGGTAAAAAAAAAGTAGTGTGCGCACAGTGCCTTAGGCTGCTTTCACACCTCCGTTTTTTCCTATGCGGCAAAATCCGGCACTTTGCAGGAAAAACGCAACCGTTTTTTTTTTTTTTTGCTGCCGGTTGCGTTTTTCCTGCATAGACTTTAATTTGTGCCGCATGGGCTTGCGTTCCGTCCGTTTTTTGCCGCATGCGGCAGATTTAGCCGATGCGGCGGCCGGATGGAACGTTGCCTGGCACGTGGTTTTTTGTGCGGCAAAAAAAACCCGCATCGCGACGCATTCGGCCGATGCGGCGCATTTTTCAATGCATGCCTATGGACGCCAGATGCGGCAAAAACCGCATCCAGCCGCTGCATGCGTTTTTTGCCACTGCGCATGCCGCAAGCGGCAAAAACAGGACGGGCCGCATTTAAAAAACGTATGCAAAGAATGCTGCTTTTTCGCCGCATCCGTTGCATAGGTTTTAGAGCCGGACTGGCCGGCTCTGCACCTACCGGATGTGTGAAAGCAGCCTTAGTGTTAACTATTGCTTCTATATTCTACAGTACTAGCAGAGGAAAATATATATTTTCTTCTCTGAGTGCTTCTTAAAGCTAAGCATAACATTGATTCATTTATTTTTGATGGAGCGAATGTAAGCTGCTCCATTAAGGTTTACCAGCAGTTTAATGTCTTTACTGATATTACAAGGTTAAGTAAGACTGTATTGCCAGTTTGTACACAGAGGACCTCGTACTGAGAAGGTGGCCGCTTGTAGTCCAATACTCCTCCATGGCTTGTTTTCTGTAGACAGCCTTGGAAAAGACCTGTGTACAATGGTAGTTACTTACTACGTGCTGCTGGTGGTCTTGGAGATGGTATTTGCATCTGTATGGCTAGGTTCACACTTTATATACAGTACTCTTTACAATGCACCAGAATTTCTGTCAGCAGATGACATTTTCTGCATGTCGAGAGAAGATGAAAACTGCCAGGATGAAGGCCATACAGCCCCCATCAGCTTCATTAACTGTATAGCTCCGAAGGGGCTTTGTCAGAGTTCCCATCAGAATTCAATTGTCCTGTGTTTCCACAGAATCCCCGCTGTAGTGCTTGAAGTGAGTAATTTATAAGGGAGTACCTAGCCTAAGACTGCGGTCTTGTACTTATTTGCCAAGAATGCAAGATTTAGAACTAGTCTTTCCTGAATCTTCATTGCTTTTTACTCTAAGCTGCTTCTTGAGGTTTATTTTAGGGTGTTCCTGGTATTTTCCTTGTTCCATTATGTTTTTGTTCTTTTCTCAGATTACATTTTAATGGTCAGACTGAATATTACAGTAGGAGCTATTCCACACCATTCACTAATTACTTTTCTGAGAGCCAATCCTATGCTCAGGTAAGACGTGAGTGTTCAGACTATTTGCATGAATCTATGGCTTCCTTGTTGCTGACACCTTGTGCTTCCTTATTACTTATTCACCCTGATACATGTTCTCTTGCTGGGTTCTGTCTACCTGTTGGTTGTGCTTCCTTATTACTTATTCACCCTGATACATGTTCTCTTGCTGGGTTCTGTCTACCTGTTGGTTGTGCTTCCTTATTACTTATTCACCCTGATACATGTTCTCTTGCTGGGTTCTGTCTACCTGTTGGTTGTGCTTCCTTATTATTCACCCTGATACATGTTCTCTTGCTGGGTTCTGTCTTCCTGTTGGTTGTGCTTCCTTATTATTCGCCCTGATACATGTTCTCTTGCCGGGTTCTGTCTTCCTGTTGGTTGTGTTTCCTTATTATTCACCCTGATACATGTTCTCTTGCCGGGTTCTGTCTTCCTGTTGGTTGTGTTTCCTTATTATTCACCCTGATACATGTTCTCTTGCTGGGTTCTGTCTACCTGTTGGTTGTGTTTCCTTATTATTCACCCTGATACATGTTCTCTTGCTGGGTTCTGTCTTCCTGTTGGTTGTGCTTCCTTATTCTTCACCCTGATACATGTTCTCTTGCTGGGTTCTGTCTACCTGTTGGTTGTGTTTCCTTATTATTCACCCTGATACATGTTCTCTTGCTGGGTTCTGTCTTCCTGTTGGTTGTGCTTCCTTGTTCTTCACCCTGATACATGTTCTCTTGCTGGGTTCTGTCTACCTGTTGGTTGTGCTTCCTTATTATTCACCCTGATACATGTTCTCTTGCTGGGTTCTGTCTACCTGTTGGTTGTGCTTCCTTATTATTCACCCTGATACATGTTCTCTTGCTGGGTTCTGTCTACCTGTTGGTTGTGCTTCCTTATTATTCACCCTGATACATGTTCTCTTGCCGGGTTCTGTCTTCCTGTTGGTTGTGCTTCCTTATTATTCACCCTGATACATGTTCTCTTGCTGGGTTCTGTCTACCTGTTGGTTGTGCTTCCTTATTACTTATTCACCCTGATACATGTTCTCTTGCTGGGTTCTGTCTACCTGTTGGTTGTGCTTCCTTATTACTTATTCACCCTGATACATGTTCTCTTGCTGGGCTCTGTCTACCTGTTGGTTGTGCTTCCTTATTACTTATTCACCCTGATACATGTTCTCTTGCTGGGTTCTGTCTACCTGTTGGTTGTGCTTCCTTATTATTCACCCTGATACATGTTCTCTTGCTGGGTTCTGTCTACCTGTTGGTTGTGCTTCCTTATTACTTATTCACCCTGATACATGTTCTCTTGCTGGGTTCTGTCTACCTGTTGGTTGTGCTTCCTTATTACTTATTCACCCTGATACATGTTCTCTTGCTGGGCTCTGTCTACCTGTTGGTTGTGCTTCCTTATTACTTATTCACCCTGATACATGTTCTCTTGCCGGGTTCTGTCTTCCTGTTGGTTGTGCTTCCTTATTATTCACCCTGATACATGTTCTCTTGCTGGGTTCTGTCTACCTGTTGGTTGTGTTTCCTTATTATTCACCCTGATACATGTTCTCTTGCTGGGTTCTGTCTTCCTGTTGGTTGTGCTTCCTTATTCTTCACCCTGATACATGTTCTCTTGCTGGGTTCTGTCTACCTGTTGGTTGTGCTTCCTTATTATTCACCCTGATACATGTTCTCTTGCTAGGTTCTGTCTACCTGTTGGTTGTGCTTCCTTATTATTCACTCTGATACATGTTCTCTTGCCGGGTTCTGTCTTCCTGTTGGTTGTGCTTCCTTATTACTTATTCACCCTGATACATGTTCTCTTGCCGGGTTCTGTCTTCCTGTTGGTTGTGCTTCCTTATTATTCACCCTGATACATGTTCTCTTGCTGGGTTCTGTCTACCTGTTGGTTGTGCTTCCTTATTATTCACCCTGATACATGTTCTCTTGCTGGGTTCTGTCTACCTGTTGGTTGTGCTTCCTTATTACTTATTCACCCTGATACATGTTCTCTTGCCGGGTTCTGTCTTCCTGTTGGTTGTGCTTCCTTATTATTCACCCTGATACATGTTCTCTTGCTGGGTTCTGTCTACCTGTTGGTTGTGCTTCCTTATTATTCACTCTGATACATGTTCTCTTGCCGGGTTCTGTCTTCCTGTTGGTTGTGCTTCCTTATTATTCACCCTGATACATGTTCTCTTGCTGGGTTCTGTCTTCCTGTTGGTTGTGCTTCCTTATTATTCACTCTGATACATGTTCTCTTGCCGGGTTCTGTCTTCCTGTTGGTTGTGCTTCCTTATTATTCACCCTGATACATGTTCTGTCTACCTGTTGGTTGTGCTTCCTTATTATTCACCCTGATACATGTTCTCTTGCCGGGTTCTGTCTTCCTGTTTGTTGTGCTTCCTTATTATTCACCCTGATACATGTTCTCTTGCTGGGTTCTGTCTACCTGTTGGTTGTGCTTCCTTATTATTCACTCTGATACATGTTCTCTTGCTGGGTTCTGTCTTCCTGTTGGTTGTGCTTCCTTATTATTCACCCTGATACATGTTCTCTTGCTGGGTTCTGTCTTCCTGTTGGTTGTGCTTCCTTATTATTCACTCTGATACATGTTCTCTTGCCGGGTTCTGTCTTCCTGTTGGTTGTGCTTCCTTATTATTCACCCTGATACATGTTCTCTTGCTGGGTTCTGTCTTCCTGTTGGTTGTGCTTCCTTATTATTCACCCTGATACATGTTCTGTCTACCTGTTGGTTGTGCTTCCTTATTATTCACCCTGATACATGTTCTCTTGCTGGGTTCTGTCTTCCTGTTGGTTGTGCTTCCTTATTATTCACCCTGATACATGTTCTCTTGCCGGGTTCTGTCTTCCTGTTTGTTGTGCTTCCTTATTATTCACCCTGATACATGTTCTCTTGCTGGGTTCTGTCTACCTGTTGGTTGTGCTTCCTTATTATTCACTCTGATACATGTTCTCTTGCTGGGTTCTGTCTACCTGTTGGTTGTGCTTCCTTATTACTTATTCACCCTGATACATGTTCTCTTGCTGGGTTCTGTCTACCTGTTGGTTGTGCTTCCTTATTACTTATTCACCCTGATACATGTTCTCTTGCTGGGTTCTGTCTTCCTGTTGGTTGTGCTTCCTTATTATTCACCCTGATACATGTTCTCTTGCCGGGTTCTGTCTACCTGTTTGTTGTGCTTCCTTATTATTCACCCTGATGCATGTTCTCTTGCTGGGTTCTGTCTACCTGTTTGTTGTGCTTCCTTATTATTCACCCTGATACATGTTCTCTTGCCGGGTTCTGTCTACCTGTTTGTTGTGCTTCCTTATTATTCACCCTGATGCATGTTCTCTTGCTGGGTTCTGTCTACCTGTTGCTTGTGCTTCCTTATTCACCCTGATACATGTTCTCTTGCTGGGTTCTGTCTTCCTGTTGGTTGTGCTTCCTTATTATTCACTCTGATACATGTTCTCTTGCTGGGTTCTGTCTTCCTGTTGGTTGTGCTTCCTTATTATTCACCCTGATACATGTTCTCTTGCCGGGTTCTGTCTTCCTGTTGGTTGTGCTTCCTTATTATTCGCCCTGATACATGTTCTCTTGCCGGGTTCTGTCTACCTGTTGGTTGTGCTTCCTTATTACTTATTCACCCTGATACATGTTCTCTTGCCGGGTTCTGTCTACCTGTTGGTTGTGCTTCCTTATTATTCACCCTGATACATGTTCTCTTGCTGGGTTCTGTCTACCTGTTGGTTGTGCTTCCTTATTACTTATTCACCCTGATACATGTTCTCTTGCTGGGTTCTGTCTACCTGTTGGTTGTGCTTCCTTATTATTCACTCTGATACATGTTCTCTTGCTGGGTTCTGTCTACCTGTTTGTTGTGCTTCCTTATTATTCACCCTGATACATGTTCTCTTGCCGGGTTCTGTCTACCTGTTTGTTGTGCTTCCTTATTATTCACTCTGATACATGTTCTCTTGCTGGGTTCTGTCTTCCTGTTGGTTGTGCTTCCTTATTATTCACTCTGATACATGTTCTCTTGCTGGGTTCTGTCTACCTGTTGGTTGTGCTTCCTTATTACTTATTCACCCTGATACATGTTCTCTTGCCGGGTTCTGTCTACCTGTTGGTTGTGCTTCCTTATTATTCGCCCTGATACATGTTCTCTTGCCGGGTTCTGTCTACCTGTTGGTTGTGCTTCCTTATTACTTATTCACCCTGATACATGTTCTCTTGCCGGGTTCTGTCTACCTGTTGGTTGTGCTTCCTTATTATTCACCCTGATACATGTTCTCTTGCTGGGTTCTGTCTACCTGTTGGTTGTGCTTCCTTATTACTTATTCACCCTGATACATGTTCTCTTGCTGGGTTCTGTCTACCTGTTGGTTGTGCTTCCTTATTACTTATTCACCCTGATACATGTTCTCTTGCTGGGTTCTGTCTACCTGTTGGTTGTGCTTCCTTATTATTCACTCTGATACATGTTCTCTTGCTGGGTTCTGTCTACCTGTTTGTTGTGCTTACTTATTATTCACCCTGATGCATGTTCTCTTGCCGGGTTCTGTCTACCTGTTGGTTGTGCTTCCTTATTATTCACCCTGATACATGTTCTCTTGCCGGGTTCTGTCTTCCTGTTGGTTGTGTTTCCTTATTATTCACCCTGATACATGTTCTCTTGCTGGGTTCTGTCTACCTGTTTGTTGTGCTTCCTTATTATTCACCCTGATACATGTTCTCTTGCCGAGTTCTGTCTACCTGTTTGTTGTGCTTCCTTTTTATTCACCCTGATGCATGTTCTCTTGCTGGGTTCTGTCTTCCTGTTGGTTGTGCTTCCTTATTATTCACCCTGATACATGTTCTCTTGCTGGGTTCTGTCTTCCTGTTGGTTGTGCTTCCTTATTATTCCCTCTGATACATGTTCTCTTGCTGGGTTCTGTCTTCCTGTTGGTTGTGCTTCCTTATTACTTATTCACCCTGATACATGTTCTCTTGCCGAGTTCTGTCTTCCTGTTGGTTGTGCTTCCTTATTATTCACTCTGATACATGTTCTCTTGCTGGGTTCTGTCTACCTGTTGGTTGTGCTTCCTTATTACTTATTCACCCTGATACATGTTCTCTTGCCGGGTTCTGTCTACCTGTTGGTTGTGCTTCCTTATTATTCACCCTGATACATGTTCTCTTGCTGGGTTCTGTCTACCTGTTGGTTGTGCTTCCTTATTACTTATTCACCCTGATACATGTTCTCTTGCTGGGTTCTGTCTACCTGTTGGTTGTGCTTCCTTATTACTTATTCACCCTGATACATGTTCTCTTGCTGGGTTCTGTCTACCTGTTGGTTGTGCTTCCTTATTACTTATTCACCCTGATACATGTTCTCTTGCCGGGTTCTGTCTACCTGTTGCTTGTGCTTCCTTATTATTCACCCTGATACATGTTCTCTTGCCGGGTTCTGTCTACCTGTTTGTTGTGCTTCCTTATTATTCACCCTGATGCATGTTCTCTTGCCGGGTTCTGTCTACCTGTTGGTTGTGCTTCCTTATTATTCACCCTGATACATGTTCTCTTGCCGGGTTCTGTCTTCCTGTTGGTTGTGTTTCCTTATTATTCACCCTGATACATGTTCTCTTGCTGGGTTCTGTCTACCTGTTTGTTGTGCTTCCTTATTATTCACCCTGATACATGTTCTCTTGCCGAGTTCTGTCTACCTGTTTGTTGTGCTTCCTTTTTATTCACCCTGATGCATGTTCTCTTGCTGGGTTCTGTCTTCCTGTTGGTTGTGCTTCCTTATTATTCACCCTGATACATGTTCTCTTGCTGGGTTCTGTCTTCCTGTTGGTTGTGCTTCCTTATTATTCACTCTGATACATGTTCTCTTGCTGGGTTCTGTCTTCCTGTTGGTTGTGCTTCCTTATTATTCACCCTGATACATGTTCTCTTGCCGGGTTCTGTCTTCCTGTTGGTTGTGCTTCCTTATTATTCGCCCTGATACATGTTCTCTTGCCGGGTTCTGTCTACCTGTTGGTTGTGCTTCCTTATTACTTATTCACCCTGATACATGTTCTCTTGCCGGGTTCTGTCTACCTGTTGGTTGTGCTTCCTTATTATTCACCCTGATACATGTTCTCTTGCTGGGTTCTGTCTACCTGTTGGTTGTGCTTCCTTATTACTTATTCACCCTGATACATGTTCTCTTGCTGGGTTCTGTCTACCTGTTGGTTGTGCTTCCTTATTACTTATTCACCCTGATACATGTTCTCTTGCTGGGTTCTGTCTACCTGTTGGTTGTGCTTCCTTATTATTCACCCTGATACATGTTCTCTTGCTGGGTTCTGTCTTCCTGTTGGTTGTGCTTCCTTATTACTTATTCACCCTGATACATGTTCTCTTGCCGGGTTCTGTCTACCTGTTTGTTGTGCTTCCTTATTATTCACCCTGATACATGTTCTCTTGCTGGGTTCTGTCTACCTGTTGGTTGTGCTTCCTTATTACTTATTCACCCTGATACATGTTCTCTTGCCGGGTTCTGTCTACCTGTTTGTTGTGCTTCCTTATTATTCACCCTGATACATGTTCTCTTGCTGGGTTCTGTCTACCTGTTGCTTGTGCTTCCTTATTATTCACCCTGATACATGTTCTCTTGCCGGGTTCGGTCTTCCTGTTTGTTGTGCTTCCTTATTATTCACCCTGATGCATGTTCTCTTGCTGGGTTCTGTCTACCTGTTGCTTGTGCTTCCTTATTATTCACCCTGATACATGTTCTCTTGCCGGGTTCTGTCTTCCTGTTGGTTGTGCTTCCTTATTATTCACCCTGATACATGTTCTCTTGCTGGGTTCTGTCTTCCTGTTTGTTGTGCTTCCTTATTATTCACCCTGATACATGTTCTCTTGCCGGGTTCTGTCTTCCTGTTGGTTGTGCTTCCTTATTATTCACCCTGATACATGTTCTCTTGCTGGGTTCTGTCTACCTGTTGGTTGTGCTTCCTTATTATTCACCCTGATACATGTTCTCTTGCTGGGTTCTGTCTTCCTGTTGGTTGTGCTTCCTTATTATTCACCCTGATGCATGTTCTCTTGCTGAGTTCTGTCTACCTGTTGGTTGTGCTTCCTTATTATTCACCCTGATGCATGTTCTCTTGCTGGGTTCTGTCTACCTGTTGGTTGTGCTTCCTTATTATTCACCCTGATACATGTTCTCTTGCTGGGTTCTGTCTACCTGTTGGTTGTGCTTCCTTATTATTCACCCTGATACATGTTCTCTTGCTGGGTTCTGTCTTCCTGTTGGTTGTGCTTCCTTATTATTCACCCTGATACATGTTCTCTTGCTGGGTTCTGTCTTCCTGTTGGTTGTGCTTCCTTATTATTCACCCTGATACATGTTCTCTTGCCGGGTTCTGTCTTCCTGTTGGTTGTGTTTCCTTTATTATTCACCCTGATACATGTTCTCTTGCTGGGTTCTGTCTACCTGTTGGTTGTGCTTCCTTATTATTCACCCTGATACATGTTCTCTTGCTGGGTTCTGTCTACCTGTTGGTTGTGCTTCCTTATTATTCACCCTGATACATGTTCTCTTGCTGGGTTCTGTCTTCCTGTTGGTTGTGCTTCCTTATTATTCACCCTGATACATGTTCTCTTGCTGGGTTCTGTCTACCTGTTTGTTGTGCTTCCTTATTATTCACTCTGATACATGTTCTCTTGCTGGGTTCTGTCTACCTGTTTGTTGTGCTTCCTTATTATTCACCCTGATACATGTTCTCTTGCCGGGTTCTGTCTACCTGTTTGTTGTGCTTCCTTATTATTCACTCTGATACATGTTCTCTTGCTGGGTTCTGTCTTCCTGTTGGTTGTGCTTCCTTATTATTCACTCTGATACATGTTCTCTTGCTGGGTTCTGTCTTCCTGTTGGTTGTGCTTCCTTATTATTCACTCTGATACATGTTCTCTTGCTGGGTTCTGTCTTCCTGTTGGTTGTGCTTCCTTATTATTCACCCTGATACATGTTCTCTTGCCGGGTTCTGTCTTCCTGTTGGTTGTGCTTCCTTATTATTCGCCCTGATACATGTTCTCTTGCCGGGTTCTGTCTACCTGTTGGTTGTGCTTCCTTATTACTTATTCACCCTGATACATGTTCTCTTGCCGGGTTCTGTCTACCTGTTGGTTGTGCTTCCTTATTATTCACCCTGATACATGTTCTCTTGCTGGGTTCTGTCTACCTGTTGGTTGTGCTTCCTTATTACTTATTCACCCTGATACATGTTCTCTTGCTGGGTTCTGTCTACCTGTTGGTTGTGCTTCCTTATTACTTATTCACCCTGATACATGTTCTCTTGCTGGGTTCTGTCTACCTGTTGGTTGTGCTTCCTTATTATTCACTCTGATACATGTTCTCTTGCTGGGTTCTGTCTACCTGTTTGTTGTGCTTCCTTATTATTCACCCTGATACATGTTCTCTTGCCGGGTTCTGTCTACCTGTTTGTTGTGCTTCCTTATTATTCACTCTGATACATGTTCTCTTGCTGGGTTCTGTCTTCCTGTTGGTTGTGCTTCCTTATTATTCACTCTGATACATGTTCTCTTGCTGGGTTCTGTCTACCTGTTGGTTGTGCTTCCTTATTACTTATTCACCCTGATACATGTTCTCTTGCCGGGTTCTGTCTACCTGTTGGTTGTGCTTCCTTATTATTCACCCTGATACATGTTCTCTTGCCGGGTTCTGTCTTCCTGTTGGTTGTGCTTCCTTATTATTCGCCCTGATACATGTTCTCTTGCCGGGTTCTGTCTACCTGTTGGTTGTGCTTCCTTATTACTTATTCACCCTGATACATGTTCTCTTGCCGGGTTCTGTCTACCTGTTGGTTGTGCTTCCTTATTATTCACCCTGATACATGTTCTCTTGCTGGGTTCTGTCTACCTGTTGGTTGTGCTTCCTTATTACTTATTCACCCTGATACATGTTCTCTTGCTGGGTTCTGTCTACCTGTTGGTTGTGCTTCCTTATTACTTATTCACCCTGATACATGTTCTCTTGCTGGGTTCTGTCTACCTGTTGGTTGTGCTTCCTTATTATTCACTCTGATACATGTTCTCTTGCTGGGTTCTGTCTCTACCTGTTTGTTGTGCTTCCTTATTATTCACCCTGATGCATGTTCTCTTGCCGGGTTCTGTCTACCTGTTGGTTGTGCTTCCTTATTATTCACCCTGATACATGTTCTCTTGCCGGGTTCTGTCTTCCTGTTGGTTGTGTTTCCTTATTATTCACCCTGATACATGTTCTCTTGCTGGGTTCTGTCTACCTGTTTGTTGTGCTTCCTTATTATTCACCCTGATACATGTTCTCTTGCCGAGTTCTGTCTACCTGTTTGTTGTGCTTCCTTTTTATTCACCCTGATGCATGTTCTCTTGCTGGGTTCTGTCTTCCTGTTGGTTGTGCTTCCTTATTATTCACCCTGATACATGTTCTCTTGCTGGGTTCTGTCTTCCTGTTGGTTGTGCTTCCTTATTATTCCCTCTGATACATGTTCTCTTGCTGGGTTCTGTCTTCCTGTTGGTTGTGCTTCCTTATTACTTATTCACCCTGATACATGTTCTCTTGCCGAGTTCTGTCTTCCTGTTGGTTGTGCTTCCTTATTATTCACTCTGACACATGTTCTCTTGCTGGGTTCTGTCTACCTGTTGGTTGTGCTTCCTTATTACTTATTCACCCTGATACATGTTCTCTTGCCGGGTTCTGTCTACCTGTTGGTTGTGCTTCCTTATTATTCACCCTGATACATGTTCTCTTGCTGGGTTCTGTCTACCTGTTGGTTGTGCTTCCTTATTACTTATTCACCCTGATACATGTTCTCTTGCTGGGTTCTGTCTACCTGTTGGTTGTGCTTCCTTATTACTTATTCACCCTGATACATGTTCTCTTGCTGGGTTCTGTCTACCTGTTGGTTGTGCTTCCTTATTACTTATTCACCCTGATACATGTTCTCTTGCCGGGTTCTGTCTACCTGTTGCTTGTGCTTCCTTATTATTCACCCTGATACATGTTCTCTTGCCGGGTTCTGTCTACCTGTTTGTTGTGCTTCCTTATTATTCACCCTGATGCATGTTCTCTTGCCGGGTTCTGTCTTCCTGTTGGTTGTGCTTCCTTATTATTCACTCTGATACATGTTCTCTTGCTGGGTTCTGTCTTCCTGTTGGTTGTGCTTCCTTATTATTCACCCTGATACATGTTCTCTTGCCGGGTTCTGTCTTCCTGTTGGTTGTGCTTCCTTATTATTCGCCCTGATACATGTTCTCTTGCCGGGTTCTGTCTACCTGTTGGTTGTGCTTCCTTATTACTTATTCACCCTGATACATGTTCTCTTGCCGGGTTCTGTCTACCTGTTGGTTGTGCTTCCTTATTATTCACCCTGATACATGTTCTCTTGCTGGGTTCTGTCTACCTGTTGGTTGTGCTTCCTTATTACTTATTCACCCTGATACATGTTCTCTTGCTGGGTTCTGTCTACCTGTTGGTTGTGCTTCCTTATTACTTATTCACCCTGATACATGTTCTCTTGCTGGGTTCTGTCTACCTGTTGGTTGTGCTTCCTTATTATTCACCCTGATACATGTTCTCTTGCTGGGTTCTGTCTTCCTGTTGGTTGTGCTTCCTTATTACTTATTCACCCTGATACATGTTCTCTTGCCGGGTTCTGTCTACCTGTTTGTTGTGCTTCCTTATTATTCACCCTGATACATGTTCTCTTGCTGGGTTCTGTCTACCTGTTGGTTGTGCTTCCTTATTACTTATTCACCCTGATACATGTTCTCTTGCCGGGTTCTGTCTACCTGTTTGTTGTGCTTCCTTATTATTCACCCTGATACATGTTCTCTTGCTGGGTTCTGTCTACCTGTTGCTTGTGCTTCCTTATTATTCACCCTGATACATGTTCTCTTGCCGGGTTCGGTCTTCCTGTTTGTTGTGCTTCCTTATTATTCACCCTGATGCATGTTCTCTTGCTGGGTTCTGTCTACCTGTTGCTTGTGCTTCCTTATTATTCACCCTGATACATGTTCTCTTGCCGGGTTCTGTCTTCCTGTTGGTTGTGCTTCCTTATTATTCACCCTGATACATGTTCTCTTGCTGGGTTCTGTCTACCTGTTGGTTGTGCTTCCTTATTATTCACCCTGATACATGTTCTCTTGCTGGGTTCTGTCTTCCTGTTGGTTGTGCTTCCTTATTATTCACCCTGATGCATGTTCTCTTGCTGAGTTCTGTCTACCTGTTGGTTGTGCTTCCTTATTATTCACCCTGATGCATGTTCTCTTGCTGGGTTCTGTCTACCTGTTGGTTGTGCTTCCTTATTATTCACCCTGATACATGTTCTCTTGCTGGGTTCTGTCTACCTGTTGGTTGTGCTTCCTTATTATTCACCCTGATACATGTTCTCTTGCTGGGTTCTGTCTTCCTGTTGGTTGTGCTTCCTTATTATTCACCCTGATACATGTTCTCTTGCTGGGTTCTGTCTTCCTGTTGGTTGTGCTTCCTTATTATTCACCCTGATACATGTTCTCTTGCCGGGTTCTGTCTTCCTGTTGGTTGTGTTTCCTTTATTATTCACCCTGATACATGTTCTCTTGCTGGGTTCTGTCTACCTGTTGGTTGTGCTTCCTTATTATTCACCCTGATACATGTTCTCTTGCTGGGTTCTGTCTACCTGTTGGTTGTGCTTCCTTATTATTCACCCTGATACATGTTCTCTTGCTGGGTTCTGTCTTCCTGTTGGTTGTGCTTCCTTATTATTCACCCTGATACATGTTCTCTTGCTGGGTTCTGTCTACCTGTTTGTTGTGCTTCCTTATTATTCACTCTGATACATGTTCTCTTGCTGGGTTCTGTCTACCTGTTTGTTGTGCTTCCTTATTATTCACCCTGATACATGTTCTCTTGCCGGGTTCTGTCTACCTGTTTGTTGTGCTTCCTTATTATTCACTCTGATACATGTTCTCTTGCTGGGTTCTGTCTTCCTGTTGGTTGTGCTTCCTTATTATTCACTCTGATACATGTTCTCTTGCTGGGTTCTGTCTACCTGTTGGTTGTGCTTCCTTATTATTCACCCTGATACATGTTCTCTTGCCGGGTTCTGTCTACCTGTTTGTTGTGCTTCCTTATTATTCACCCTGATGCATGTTCTCTTGCTGGGTTCTGTCTACCTGTTTGTTGTGCTTCCTTATTATTCACCCTGATACATGTTCTCTTGCCGGGTTCTGTCTACCTGTTTGTTGTGCTTCCTTATTATTCACCCTGATGCATGTTCTCTTGCTGGGTTCTGTCTTCCTGTTGGTTGTGTTTCCTTATTATTCACCCTGATACATGTTCTCTTGCTGGGTTCTGTCTACCTGTTTGTTGTGCTTCCTTATTATTCACCCTGATACATGTTCTCTTGCCGAGTTCTGTCTACCTGTTGGTTGTGCTTCCTTATTATTCACCCTGATACATGTTCTCTTGCCGGGTTCTGTCTTCCTGTTGGTTGTGTTTCCTTTATTATTCACCCTGATACATGTTCTCTTGCCGGGTTCTGTCTTCCTGTTGGTTGTGCTTCCTTATTATTCACCCTGATACATGTTCTCTTGCTGGGTTCTGTCTTCCTGTTGGTTGTGTTTCCTTTATTATTCACCCTGATACATGTTCTCTTGCCGGGTTCTGTCTTCCTGTTGGTTGTGCTTCCTTATTATTCACCCTGATACATGTTCTCTTGCTGGGTTCTGTCTTCCTGTTTGTTGTGCTTCCTTATTATTCACCCTGATACATGTTCTCTTGCTGGCTTCTGTCTACCTGTTGGTTGTGCTTCCTTATTATTCACCCTGATACATGTTCTCTTGCCGGGTTCTGTCTTCCTGTTGGTTGTGTTTCCTTATTATTCACCCTGATACATGTTCTCTTGCTGGGTTCTGTCTACCTGTTTGTTGTGCTTCCTTATTATTCACCCTGATACATGTTCTCTTGCCGAGTTCTGTCTACCTGTTTGTTGTGCTTCCTTTTTATTCACCCTGGTGCATGTTCTCTTGCTGGGTTCTGTCTTCCTGTTGGTTGTGCTTCCTTATTATTCACCCTGATACATGTTCTCTTGCTGGGTTCTGTCTACCTGTTGGTTGTGCTTCCTTATTATTCACCCTGATACATGTTCTCTTGCCGGGTTCTGTCTTCCTGTTCGTTGTGCTTCCTTATTAGTCACCCTGATACATGTTCTCTTGCCGGGTTCTGTCTACCTGTTGGTTGTGCTTCCTTATTATTCGCCCTGATACATGTTCTCTTGCCGGGTTCTGTCTTCCTGTTGGTTGTGTTTCCTTATTAGTCACCCTGATACATGTTCTCTTGCCGGGTTCTGTCTTCCTGTTGGTTGTGCTTCCTTATTATTCACCCTGATACATGTTCTCTTGCCGGGTTCTGTCTACCTGTTGGTTGTGCTTCCTTATTATTCACCCTGATACATGTTCTCTTGCCGGGTTCTGTCTACCTGTTGGTTGTGCTTCCTTATTATTCACCCTGATGCATGTTCTCTTGCTGGGTTCTGTCTACCTGTTGGTTGTGTTTCCTTATTATTCACCCTGATGCATGTTCTCTTGCCGGGTTCTGTCTACCTGTTGGTTGTGCTTCCTTATTACTTATTCACCCTGATACATGTTCTCTTGCTGGGTTCTGTCTTCCTGTTTGTTGTGCTTCCTTATTATTCACCCTGATACATGTTCTCTTGCTGGGTTCTGTCTACCTGTTTGTTGTGCTTCCTTATTATTCACCCTGATACATGTTCTCTTGCTGGGTTCTGTCTACCTGTTTGTTGTGCTTCCTTATTATTCACCCTGATACATGTTCTCTTGCTGGGTTCTGTCTACCTGTTGGTTGTGCTTCCTTATTACTTATTCACCCTGATACATGTTCTCTTGCTGGGTTCTGTCTTCCTGTTTGTTGTGCTTCCTTATTATTCACCCTGATACATGTTCTCTTGCTGGGTTCTGTCTTCCTGTTTGTTGTGCTTCCTTATTATTCACCCTGATACATGTTCTCTTGCCGGGTTCTGTCTACCTGTTTGTTGTGCTTCCTTTTTATTCACCCTGATGCATGTTCTCTTGCTGGGTTCTGTCTTCCTGTTGGTTGTGCTTCCTTATTATTCACCCTGATACATGTTCTCTTGCCGGGTTCTGTCTTCCTGTTGGTTGTGCTTCCTTATTATTCACCCTGATACATGTTCTCTTGCCGGGTTCTATCTTCCTGTTGGTTGTGTTTCCTTATTAGTCACCCTGATACATGTTCTCTTGCCGGGTTCTGTCTACCTGTTGGTTGTGCTTCCTTATTATTCGCCCTGATACATGTTCTCTTGCCGGGTTCTGTCTACCTGTTTGTTGTGCTTCCTTATTATTCACCCTGATACATGTTCTCTTGCTGGGTTCTGTCTACCTGTTGGTTGTGCTTCCTTATTATTCACCCTGATGCATGTTCTGTTGCTGGGTTCTGTCTACCTGTTGGTTGTGCTTCCTTATTATTCACCCTGATGCATGTTCTCTTGCTGGATTCTGTCTACCTGTTGGTTGTGTTTCCTTATTATTCACCCTGATGCATGTTCTCTTGCCGGGTTCTGTCTTCCTGTTGGTTGTGCTTCCTTATTATTCACACTGATACATGTTCTCTTGCCGGGTTCTGTCTACCTGTTGGTTGTGCTTCCTTATTATTCACACTGATACATGTTCTCTTGCCGGGTTCTGTCTACCTGTTGGTTGTGCTTCCTTATTATTCACCCTGATGCATGTTCTCTTGCCGGGTTCTGTCTTCCTGTTGGTTGTGCTTCTTTATTATTCACCCTGATGCATGTTCTCTTGCTGGGTTCTGTCTACCTGTTGGTTGTGTTTCCTTATTATTCACCCTGATGCATGTTCTCTTGCCGGGTTCTGTCTTCCTGTTGGTTGTGCTTCCTTATTATTCACCCTGATACATGTTCTCTTGCTGGGTTCTGTCTACCTGTTGGTTGTGCTTCCTTATTATTCACCCTGTTACATGTTCTCTTGCCGGGTTCTGTCTTCCTGTTGGTTGTGTTTCCTTATTATTCACCCTGATGCATGTTCTCTTGCCGGGTTCTGTCTTCCTGTTGGTTGTGCTTCCTTATTATTCACACTGATACATGTTCTCTTGCCGGGTTCTGTCTACCTGTTGGTTGTGCTTCCTTATTATTCGCCCTGATACATGTTCTCTTGCCGGGTTCTGTCTACCTGTTGGTTGTGCTTCCTTCTTATTCGCCCTGATACATGTTCTCTTGCTGGGTTCTGTCTACCTGTTGGTTGTGCTTCCTTCTTATTCACCCTGATACATGTTCTCTTGCTGGGTTCTGTCTACCTGTTGGTTGTGCTTCCTTCTTATTCACACTGATACATGTTCTTTTGCTGGGTTCTGTCTTCCTGTTGGTTGTGCTTCCTTATTATTCACCCTGATACATGTTCTCTTGCTGGGTTCTGTCTTCCTGTTGGTTGTGCTTCCTTATTATTCACCCTGATACATGTTCTCTTGCCGGGTTCTGTCTACCTGTTGGTTGTGCTTCCTTATTATTCACCCTGATACATGTTCTCTTGCCGGGTTCTGTCTACCTGTTGGTTGTGCTTCCTTATTATTCACCCTGATACATGTTCTCTTGCTGGGTTCTGTCTTCCTGTTGGTTGTGCTTCCTTATTATTCACCCTGATACATGTTCTCTTGCTGGGTTCTGTCTTGCTGTTGGTTGTGCTTCCTTATTACTTATTCACCCTGATACATGTTCTCTTGCTGGGTTCTGTCTTCCTGTTGGTTGTGCTTCCTTATTATTCACCCTGATACATGTTCTCTTGCTGGGTTCTGTCTTCCTGTTGGTTGTGCTTCCTTATTACTTATTCACCCTGATACATGTTCTCTTGCTGGGTTCTGTCTACCTGTTTGTTGTGCTTCCTTATTATTCACCCTGATACATGTTCTCTTGCCGGGTTCTGTCTACCTGTTTGTTGTGCTTCCTTTTTATTCACCCTGATGCATGTTCTCTTGCCGGGTTCTGTCTTCCTGTTGGTTGTGCTTCCTTATTATTCACACTGATACATGTTCTCTTGCCGGGTTCTGTCTACCTGTTGGTTGTGCTTCCTTATTATTCGCCCTGATACATGTTCTCTTGCCGGGTTCTGTCTTCCTGTTGGTTGTGCTTCCTTATTATTCACCCTGATACATGTTCTCTTGCCGGGTTCTGTCTACCTGTTGGTTGTGCTTCCTTATTATTCACCCTGATACATGTTCTCTTGCTGGGTTCTGTCTTCCTGTTGGTTGTGCTTCCTTATTATTCACCCTGATACATGTTCTCTTGCCGGGTTCTGTCTACCTGTTTGTTGTGCTTCCTTATTATTCGCCCTGATACATGTTCTCTTGCCGGGTTCTGTCTTCCTGTTGGTTGTGCTTCCTTATTATTCACCCTGATACATGTTCTCTTGCTGGGTTCTGTCTTCCTGTTGGTTGTGCTTCCTTATTATTCACCCTGATACATGTTCTCTTGCTGGGTTCTGTCTTCCTGTTGGTTGTGCTTCCTTATTATTCACCCTGATACATGTTCTCTTGCTGGGTTCTGTCTTCCTGTTGGTTGTGCTTCCTTATTATTCACCCTGATACATGTTCTCTTGCTGGGTTCTGTCTTCCTGTTGGTTGTGTTTCCTTATTATTCACCCTGATGCATGTTCTCTTGCCGGGTTCTGTCTACCTGTTGGTTGTGCTTCCTTCTTATTCGCCCTGATACATGTTCTCTTGCTGGGTTCTGTCTACCTGTTGGTTGTGCTTCCTTCTTATTCACCCTGATACATGTTCTCTTGCTGGGTTCTGTCTACCTGTTGGTTGTGCTTCCTTCTAATTCACCCTGATACATGTTCTCTTGCTGGGTTCTGTCTACCTGTTGGTTGTGCTTCCTTCTTATTCACACTGATACATGTTCTTTTGCTGGGTTCTGTCTTCCTGTTGGTTGTGCTTCCTTATTATTCACCCTGATACATGTTCTCTTGCCGGGTTCTGTCTACCTGTTGGTTGTGCTTCCTTATTATTCACCCTGATACATGTTCTCTTGCTGGGTTCTGTCTTCCTGTTGGTTGTGCTTCCTTATTATTCACCCTGATACATGTTCTCTTGCTGGGTTCTGTCTTCCTGTTGGTTGTGCTTCCTTATTACTTATTCACCCTGATACATGTTCTCTTGCTGGGTTCTGTCTTCCTGTTGGTTGTGCTTCCTTATTATTCACCCTGATACATGTTCTCTTGCTGGGTTCTGTCTTCCTGTTGGTTGTGCTTCCTTATTACTTATTCACCCTGATACATGTTCTCTTGCTGGGTTCTGTCTACCTGTTTGTTGTGCTTCCTTATTATTCACCCTGATACATGTTCTCTTGCCGGGTTCTGTCTACCTGTTTGTTGTGCTTCCTTTTTATTCACCCTGATGCATGTTCTCTTGCCGGGTTCTGTCTTCCTGTTGGTTGTGCTTCCTTATTATTCACCCTGTTACATGTTCTCTTGCTGGGTTCTGTCTTCCTGTTGGTTGTGTTTCCTTATTATTCACCCTGATGCATGTTCTCTTGCCGGGTTCTGTCTTCCTGTTGGTTGTGTTTCCTTATTATTCACCCTGATACATGTTCTCTTGCTGAGTTCTGTCTTCCTGTTGGTTGTGCTTCCTTATTATTCACCCTGATACATGTTCTCTTGCTGGGTTCTGTCTTCCTGTTGGTTGTGCTTCCTTATTATTCACCCTGATACATGTTCTCTTGCCGGGTTCTGTCTTCCTGTTAGTTGTGTTTCCTTATTATTCACCCTGATGCATGTTCTCTTGCCGGGTTCTGTCTTCCTGTTGGTTGTGCTTCCTTATTATTCACCCTGATACATGTTCTCTTGCTGGGTTCTGTCTTCCTGTTGGTTGTGCTTCCTTATTATTCGCCCTGATACATGTTCTCTTGCCGGGTTCTGTCTTCCTGTTGGTTGTGTTTCCTTATTATTCACCCTGATACATGTTCTCTTGCCGGGTTCTGTCTACCTGTTTGTTGTGCTTCCTTATTATTCGCCCTGATACATGTTCTCTTGCCGGGTTCTGTCTTCCTGTTGGTTGTGCTTCCTTATTATTCACCCTGATACATGTTCTCTTGCTGGGTTCTGTCTTCCTGTTGGTTGTGCTTCCTTATTATTCACCCTGATACATGTTCTCTTGCTGGGTTCTGTCTTCCTGTTGGTTGTGCTTCCTTATTATTCACCCTGATACATGTTCTCTTGCTGGGTTCTGTCTTCCTGTTGGTTGTGCTTCCTTATTATTCACCCTGATACATGTTCTCTTGCCGGGTTCTGTCTACCTGTTTGTTGTGCTTCCTTATTATTCACCCTGATACATGTTCTCTTGCCGGGTTCTGTCTACCTGTTGGTTGTGCTTCCTTATTATTCACCCTGATACATGTTCTCTTGCTGGGTTCTGTCTTCCTGTTGGTTGTGCTTCCTTATTACTTATTCACCCTGATACATGTTCTCTTGCTGGGTTCTGTCTTCCTGTTGGTTGTGCTTCCTTATTATTCACCCTGATACATGTTCTCTTGCTGGGTTCTGTCTTCCTGTTGGTTGTGCTTCCTTATTATTCACCCTGATACATGTTCTCTTGCCGGGTTCTGTCTACCTGTTGGTTGTGCTTCCTTATTATTCACCCTGATACATGTTCTCTTGCTGGGTTCTGTCTTCCTGTTGGTTGTGCTTCCTTATTATTCACCCTGATACATGTTCTCTTGCTGGGTTCTGTCTTCCTGTTGGTTGTGCTTCCTTATTATTCACCCTGATACATGTTCTTTTGCTGGGTTCTGTCTTCCTGTTGGTTGTGCTTCCTTATTATTCACCCTGATACATGTTCTCTTGCTGGGTTCTGTCTTCCTGTTGGTTGTGCTTCCTTATTATTCACCCTGATACATGTTCTCTTGCCGGGTTCTGTCTACCTGTTGGTTGTGCTTCCTTATTATTCACCCTGATACATGTTCTCTTGCTGGGTTCTGTCTTCCTGTTGGTTGTGCTTCCTTATTATTCACCCTGATACATGTTCTCTTGCTGGGTTCTGTCTTCCTGTTGGTTGTGCTTCCTTATTACTTATTCACCCTGATACATGTTCTCTTGCTGGGTTCTGTCTTCCTGTTGGTTGTGCTTCCTTATTATTCACCCTGATACATGTTCTCTTGCTGGGTTCTGTCTTCCTGTTGGTTGTGCTTCCTTATTACTTATTCACCCTGATACATGTTCTCTTGCTGGGTTCTGTCTACCTGTTTGTTGTGCTTCCTTATTATTCACCCTGATACATGTTCTCTTGCCGGGTTCTGTCTACCTGTTTGTTGTGCTTCCTTTTTATTCACCCTGATGCATGTTCTCTTGCCGGGTTCTGTCTTCCTGTTGGTTGTGCTTCCTTATTATTCACCCTGTTACATGTTCTCTTGCTGGGTTCTGTCTTCCTGTTGGTTGTGTTTCCTTATTATTCACCCTGATGCATGTTCTCTTGCCGGGTTCTGTCTTCCTGTTGGTTGTGTTTCCTTATTATTCACCCTGATACATGTTCTCTTGCTGAGTTCTGTCTTCCTGTTGGTTGTGCTTCCTTATTATTCACCCTGATACATGTTCTCTTGCTGGGTTCTGTCTTCCTGTTGGTTGTGCTTCCTTATTATTCACCCTGATACATGTTCTCTTGCCGGGTTCTGTCTTCCTGTTAGTTGTGTTTCCTTATTATTCACCCTGATGCATGTTCTCTTGCCGGGTTCTGTCTTCCTGTTGGTTGTGCTTCCTTATTATTCACCCTGATACATGTTCTCTTGCTGGGTTCTGTCTTCCTGTTGGTTGTGCTTCCTTATTATTCGCCCTGATACATGTTCTCTTGCCGGGTTCTGTCTTCCTGTTGGTTGTGTTTCCTTATTATTCACCCTGATACATGTTCTCTTGCCGGGTTCTGTCTACCTGTTTGTTGTGCTTCCTTATTATTCGCCCTGATACATGTTCTCTTGCCGGGTTCTGTCTTCCTGTTGGTTGTGCTTCCTTATTATTCACCCTGATACATGTTCTCTTGCTGGGTTCTGTCTTCCTGTTGGTTGTGCTTCCTTATTATTCACCCTGATACATGTTCTCTTGCTGGGTTCTGTCTTCCTGTTGGTTGTGCTTCCTTATTATTCACCCTGATACATGTTCTCTTGCTGGGTTCTGTCTTCCTGTTGGTTGTGCTTCCTTATTATTCACCCTGATACATGTTCTCTTGCTGGGTTCTGTCTTCCTGTTGGTTGTGCTTCCTTATTATTCACCCTGATACATGTTCTCTTGCCGGGTTCTGTCTACCTGTTTGTTGTGCTTCCTTATTATTCACCCTGATACATGTTCTCTTGCCGGGTTCTGTCTACCTGTTGGTTGTGCTTCCTTATTATTCACCCTGATACTTGTTCTCTTGCTGGGTTCTGTCTTCCTGTTGGTTGTGCTTCCTTCTTATTCACCCTGATACATGTTCTCTTGCCGGGTTCTGTCTTCCTGTTGGTTGTGTTTCCTTATTATTCACCCTGATGCATGTTCTCTTGCCGGGTTCTGTCTTCCTGTTGGTTGTGCTTCCTTATTATTCACCCTGATACATGTTCTCTTGCCGGGTTCTGTCTTCCTGTTGGTTGTGTTTCCTTATTATTCACCCTGATACATGTTCTCTTGCTGAGTTCTGTCTTCCTGTTGGTTGTGCTTCCTTATTATTCACCCTGATACATGTTCTCTTGCTGGGTTCTGTCTTCCTGTTGGTTGTGTTTCCTTATTATTCACCCTGATGCATGTTCTCTTGCCGGGTTCTGTCTTCCTGTTGGTTGTGCTTCCTTATTATTCACCCTGATACATGTTCTCTTGCTGGGTTCTGTCTTCCTGTTGGTTGTGCTTCCTTCTTATTCACCCTGATACATGTTCTCTTGCTGGGTTCTGTCTTCCTGTTGGTTGTGTTTCCTTATTATTCACCCTGATGCATGTTCTCTTGCTGGGTTCTGTCTTCCTGTTGGTTGTGCTTCCTTATTATTCACCCTGATACATGTTCTCTTGCCGGGTTCTGTCTTCCTGTTGGTTGTGTTTCCTTATTATTCACTCTGATACATGTTCTCTTGCCGGGTTCTGTCTTCCTGTTGGTTGTGTTTCCTTATTATTCACTCTGATACATGTTCTCTTGCTGAGTTCTGTCTTCCTGTTGGTTGTGCTTCCTTATTATTCACCCTGATACATGTTCTCTTGCTGGGTTCTGTCTTTCTGTTGGTTGTGCTTCCTTATTACTTATTCACCCTGATACATGTTCTCTTGCCGGGTTCTGTCTACCTGTTTGTGTTCTGTTCTGGCTTCTGTTTCTGGGCCTCCCCAAACTTCTACAAGCGGTATCCTTTTTTATGAGCTAGTTATCCAGTTTTTCCGCTACAGTGTTTTAGTTTCCTCTGCACTTGCTTCACCTTCTTTCTTCTGAATGTTCTTCTCTTGCCTGTGCTCCCTCCTCTCTTCTGACCCTGCCCTTTGTCTGGCTGCAGTTTTGTGGTGACCTGTACAGAATGTTGCGTAATGTTGTGCAGTGATATTTCCAGTAATGTATATGTGATCAGAATAAGCAGTAAGATAGATGGGAGAGGCATTCTATTCTGTAACTTGTGAATATGCTCCCATTATCCTTATGCTGCACTTCGAGGACTACGTCATCGCTAAAATCTTCCCAAATTTCCAGATTTTTTATTTATTTTTTTTTGTGGGAAGTGTGAGGAAAGAGTTTTTGACATCCTTGAAGTACAAGAGGAACTGTGCTGAGTTTACAAGCTGCTCTTAACCATTGATTTGCCAGGATTGCTTAAATGTTCTGGAGGTGTACTTTTGTGTTTAAGGCTATGTGCGCACGTGTGCGCTCTGCACCGCACACAAAAGGTCTGCTTCAGAGCGCAGCTGAAAAGCTCCGTTCTGAAGCGCGTGGTGCCGGCAGAATTCGTGCGCTCTGCATGCTGCCTCACCCTATAGACAGCATGCAAAGTGCAGGAAAGAAGTAGTGACATGTCACTTCTTAGAATGCGCGCTTTGGGCAGCAGCCGAATCACTGCGTTCTAATACGCCACGTGCGCACGTCTCCTGCACAATCTTCATAGCTTGTGCTGGGGACGCATGCAGTTACGCTGCGGTGCAGAACGCAGCATAACTGCATGCCATACGCACACGTGCGCACATAGCCGAATTGTTACATTTCAGTTCAGAGCTTGTTTGTCGTTTCATCGCATGTTTTATTGTTGCTTGACAGCAGCTTGTAGCTCCATATGAACAGGTATGTGCTGTCGACAACAATGAGGCTGTGTAGCAGAAAAACGTGCATTAACAATAGTTTGGTCACATAAAGGGCCGATTTCCTGATTAGATCGTAACTGTTTTTTTTTGCGTTTGTTCACACACAGCAAACTTGTTGCAGGTATTTTTGAATGTGTGTGCCCATGCTGCATATTGCATTCAACCCCAAATACAGTACAGTTAGGTTCAGAAATATTAGGTAGTGACTGAATCTGTGTGATTTTTGGCTCTGCATCCCAGTAATTTTTATGTTCAAATGCATCTGAGAAGCTTATTTTAACAGTTTTTTTTTCCCATATGAGCTGCGGCCAGCACCAGTAAGCTTTGGCATACAGCATTTTAGATGGCTGTATGTAAGCGCAGACTGGTCTGCAGAACATAAAAAGACCTTTATTAGGCCTTGTGCGCACTAGGCGTTTTTGCCGCGTTTTTAGCGGCGTTTTTTACCGCGTTTTTGTGCTGAAAACGCAGTGACATTGCTTCCCCAGCAATGTCAATGGGTTTTCAGAAGTGCTGTCCTCACACAGCGTTTTTTTTTTAGCTGCGTTTTTGTGGTGACCACAAAAACGCAGCATGTCAATTATTTCTGCGTTTTCCACTGCGTTTTTCACTCATTGAATTCAATGAGATGTTAAAAACGCAATGAATAACGCATATAGCCGCGTTTCTATGACTAAAAACGCAGCTATAAACGCAAGGGGTGGGCACTACAGTGACGTGTACAGGAAGAGGATTCCTTCTGTTGGTAAACACAGAAGCATGAATCCTCCCGGTACCGTCACCGCTGCGTCCACCTCCCGTCCTGTGCATGTCAGCTCCGTGCGGCGCCATGTCTGGGCGGGAGGTGGAGGCAGCGGCGAAAAACAAAGTGAACAGTAGAAAAAAAAAAATGTCATATACTCACCTGTCCGCAGGGTCCCGGTGCCATGCCCGCTCCCAGCTCCTCCCGGTCCCGCCGCTCTGGCTGTGTGCAGTCTCCCCGGGGCAGGACCTTGCTTGCAGGACCTGGCTGTGGATCACCTGATGCAGTCACCTGACGCATCAGCTGATCGTAGTCTCGCCGGCTTTTTCGCGCCCGGCCGGCTATCAGCTGATCCTGCAGTCAGGGGACTTCATCAGCTGATTACCGGCAGCTCCTGCAGCGATCGGACGGGATCAGACTCCTGTCCAATCGATCGCTCCAGGAGCTGCCGGTAATCACCACAGCACATAAGTGAGTATGTATTTTTTTTTTTTTTTTTCTACTGATGCATCAGCTGATTGTATAATCGGCTTTTATACAATCAGCTGATGTGTGATGGGATTCAGGCACTTGATCCTGACATCATCTGATCGCTTTGCCTTCCAGCAAACCAATCAGATGATATTGGATCCTGATTGCCACATATTTCAAAGAAAAGATCGACCAAACCAGACAAGTCTTTTCTGCTGAACCACCACAACCCCTTTATATAACAGACCACTGCCCCTCCCCCATAAACTTCCTCCCCACTATCACCGAAGGAGAGCTTGCACATCTTCTCTCAAAAGCGCACCTCACTACATGCGCACTTGACCCCATCCCATCCCACCTCCTCCCCAACCTCACCACTATCCTTATTCCCGCCTTATCCCATCTCTTCAACCTATCTCTAACAACTGGTACCTTCCCTTCTGCCTTTAAGCATGCAACAGTCACACCTATCCTAAAGAAACCTTCCCTCGACCCAACCTCTACTACCAGCTATCGACCCATATCGCTACTCCCACTTGCCTCAAAACTCCTGGAACAGCACGTCCATGCTGAACTTTCCTCCCACCTCTCCTCTAACTCTCTCTTTGACAACCTACAGTCCGGCTTCCGTCCACATCATTCCACTGAAACTGCCCTGACTAAAATCACAAATGACTTACTTACCGCCAAAGCTAACAACCACTTCTCTGTACTCCTACTTCTAGACCTATCCTCAGCCTTTGACACTGTTGACCACTCCCTGCTACTACAGATCCTCTCTTCCCTTGGTGTCAGAGACCTCGCTCTCTCTTGGATCTCTTCATACCTCTCCAACCGCACTTTTAGTGTCTCCCATTCCCACACAACCTCTTCATCCCGTTCTCTCTCTGTTGGTGTCCCTCAAGGCTCTGTCCTGGGACCCTTACTTTTTTCTATCTATACATTTGGCCTGGGACAACTCATAAAGTCCCATGGCTTCCAGTACCACCTATATGCCGATGACACTCAGATCTACCTCTCTGGTCCAGATGTCACATCTCTGCTGTCCAGAATCCCAGAGTGCCTATCTGCTATATCTTCCTTCTTTTCCTCTCGCTTCCTAAAGCTCAATATGGCCAAAACTGAACTGATCATCTTTCCTCCATCTCCCCTGCACTCTCCACCTGATCTATCCATTACAATTAATAACATCACGCTCTCCCCAGCACCCAAAGTTCGGTGCCTCGGAGTGACCTTTGACTCTGCCCTGTCCTTCATACCGCACATCCAATCCCTCACCACCTCCTGCCGTTTTCAACTCAAAATATCTCCAGAATCCGCCCTTTTCTCAATCCCCAATCTACAAAAATTCTAGTGCACGCCCTCATAATCTCCCGCATCGACTACTGCAACATCCTCCTCTGTGGTCTCCCTGCTAACACACTCGCCCCTCTCCAGTCCATCCTTAACTCTGCTGCCCGACTGATCCACCTCTCTCCTCAATACCACCCCGCTTCTCCTCTCTGCAAGTCCCTCCACTGGCTCCCAATCTTCCACCGTATCCAATTCAAATTACTAACACTGACCTACAAAGCTATCCATAATCTGTCTCCTCCATATATCTCTGAACTAATCTCTCGCTACACTCCAAAACGTAACCTCCGGTCCTCCCAAGATCTCCTTCTATCCTCCTCTCTCATTCGCTCCTCATGCAACCGACTCCAAGACTTCTCCCGAGCATCCCCAGTCTCCTGGAACTCACTGCCTCAACACGTCAGACTATCTACTACACTTGCAAACTTCAAACGGACCCTGAAAACTCATCTGTTCAGAAATGCCTATAATCTACAATGACCTCACCGCCCCACCACCGTGCGGAGCTGCCGCCCCACCACCGTGCGGAGCTGCCGCCCCACCACCGTGCGGAGCTGCCGCCCCACCACCGTGCGGAGCTGCCGCCCCACCACCGTGCGGAGCTGCCGCCCCACCACCGTGCGGAGCTGCCGCCCCACCACCGTGCGGAGCTGCCGCCCCACCACCGTGCGGAGCTGCCGCCCCACCTACACCCCACCTACTGTCTCCTCCCCAAAATCCTTTAGGATGTAAGCCCGCAAGGGCAGGGCCCTCTTCCCCCTGTGCTAGTCTGTCTATTGTAACGTGTACATGTATTCTGTATGTATCCCCCTCATGTACAGCACCATGGAATCAATGGTGCTCTATAAATAAATAATAATAATAATAATAATAAATTGGACGGCGCGGGACCCTGACCCAGGATTACTGCGGAGGGGGGTTTATTTCAATAAAGATGGAGTCACTAATTGTGTTGTGTTTTATTTCTAATAAAAATATTTTTCTGTGTTGTGTTTTTTTTTTTTTATCATTACTAGAAATTCATGGTGGCCATGTCTAATATTGGCGTGACACCATGAATTTCGGGCTTAGGGCCAGCTGATAATATACAGCTAGCCCTAACTCCATTATTACCTAGCTAGCCACCCGTCACCAGGGCAGCTAGAAGAGTTGGATACAGCGCCAGAAGATGGCGCTTCTATGAAAGCGCCATTTTCTGGGGTGGCTGCGGACTGCAATTCGCAGTGGGGGTGCCCAGAAAGCATGGGTACCCTGCACTGTGGATTCCAATCCCCAGCTGCCTAGTTGTACCCGGCTGGACTCAAAAATTAGGCGAAGCCCACGTCATTTTTTTTTTTTTTTTAATTATTTCATGAAATAATTAAAAAAAAAGGGCTTCTCTATATTTTTGGTTCCCAGCCGGGTACAAATAGGCAGCTGGGGGTTGGGGGCAGCCCGTACCTGCCTGCTGTACCCGGCTAGCATACAAAAATATGGCGAAGCCCACGTCATTTTTTTTTTCTTTTTGGGCAAAAAACTGCATACAGTCCTGGATGGAGGATGCTGAGCCTTGTAGTTCTGCAGCTGCTGTCTGCTCTCCTGCATACACTAGTGAATGGAGGATGCTGAGACTTGTAGTTCTGCAGCTGCTGTCTGCTCTCCTCCATACACTAGTGAATGGAGGATGCTGAGACTTGTAGTTCTGCAGCTGCTGTCTGCTCTCCTGCATACACTAGTGAATGGAGGATGCTGAGACTTGTAGTTCTGCAGCTGCTGTCTGCTCTCCTGCATACACTAGTGAATGGAGGATGCTGAGACTTGTAGTTCTGCAGCTGCTGTCTGCTCTCCTGCATACACTAGTGAATGGAGGATGCTGAGACTTGTAGTTCTGCAGCTGCTGTCTGCTCTCCTGCATACACTAGTGAATGGAGGATGCTGAGACTTGTAGTTCTGCAGCTGCTGTCTGCTCTCCTGCTTACACTAGTGAATGGAGGATGCTGAGACTTGTAGTTCTGCAGCTGCTGTCTGCTCTCCTGCATACACTAGTTCTGCAGCTGTCTGCTCTCCTGCATACAATGAACATTTTGAAGAAGGAAATGACATCAGACCTTTTTTTTTTTTTTTTTTCATCAACAATCTTTAATGGCATTGTGCACTGATTAAAAACGCAGTGAGCAAAAACGCAGCAAAAAACGCACCAAATCGCGGCAAAAACGCATGCGTTTTTGCCGCGTTTTTTTAGCCGCGGGTGCGTTTTTTTAGACAAAAACGCACATAAAAACGCAGCGTGAAAAAAACGCCTAGTGCGCACATACCCTTATACTCACCTAGGTGTCGGGCCAGTCCAATGGGCGTCACTGCTTGCGGGTCCAGCGCCTCCTTTATCTTGTGTGATGACCATCCTCCTCCCCAGGGCCGAGTGAATGATGCATTTTACATTATCCGCAGAGGCCTCTGTTGAGCTCATGCGCATGTGCACTCTGATCTGCCCGGCTGCGTATGTATTGCACATGTGTGGGCGCTCTTTGACCTTTCCTTGCACATTACAGTATTTTGCTCTGCCCTCAGCATGGCAGATCAAAGTGTGCATGCGCAGGACTGCAACAGCAAACTGTGTGTGGATGACGTAAAACACGTCCACACAGAGCTATGATGGAGGACAGTGATCACAAAAGATGGACGAGGGAACCGAACAGAGTACAGCGACACCCGTCGGGCTGCACCACCCTAGAATGCTGTATATAAGGGCTTACCGGTGGTGATTGCAACACAAGGGAAAATCCTGGTGACTGGTTCACTTTAATTAAAAGGGTTGAATGAAACTATCCTGTCAAATGTTTAGGAATTGCAACCATTTTTCTACCATAGCCGCTCATTGATTTAATGATGTCCAATTATAACTCATTTCAAGGGATATAAGAAACTGACAAGGCTCAATAAGTTCTGGTATAAAAGAAGTGAACAGTAAATGTTTAGTAAATACTTTATTGCTAGTGCCTCTAGACAAGGGGGACACAAAGGAATATGTAACTATGAATCAATATCTAATACACTATGGACTGGAAATAATAAGATTTTAGGTTGCATAGTACAACTGTAAGGATTATTATCAAGTCTTTCTTTTTCGCTCTATTGGGAGACCCAGACAATTGGGTGTATAGGCTATGCCTCCGGAGGCCGCACAAAGTACTACACTTAAAAGTGTTAGGCCCCTCCCCTTCTGCCTATACACCCCCCGTGCTCCCACGGGCTCCTCAGTTTTTGCTTTGTGCGAAGGAGGTCAGACACGCACAGCACAGCTCCACAGATTAGTCAGCAGCAGCTGCTGACTAGGTCGGATGGAAGAACAGTGGGCCCATATAGGGCCCCCAGCATGCTCCCTTCTCACCCCACTTTTGTCGGCGGTGTTGTTAAGGTTGAGGTATCCATTGCGGGTACGGAGGCTGGAGCCCACATGCTGTTTTTCCTTCCCCATCCCCCTTAGGGCTCTGGGTGAAGTGGGATCTTATCGGTCTCCAGGCACTGAGACCGGGCTTCATCCACAACTCCTGTGGAGCCTGATGGATAGGAGCCGATACCGTTCAGGGACATGGCCCTGCATCTTAAAGGTACTCTGTATCCCTATGGGGACCGCGCACGGCATCACCTCAGCTTTGCTGGGTGTGCTAGTGCACCGGGGACCGCGGCGCTGACCGGGTCTATATGTGCCATTACACACGCTGAGTGTGTTTATATGTAAGGGCTACCGCACTGACCGCCGTTGCCACGGGACACTGCGGCGCGGCTGGGACTTGTAGTTCGCCGGGGACTTTCACGCGACCGCGCTTTTACGGCGGCCGCGTTTATTACTACAGTCCCCGGCTTCATTGCGGCCTAGTTTCCCTATTTTTCTCCCGCCCTCAGCCCTGACAGGCAGGGGAAGGGCGGGACGCTGCACGGAGCGAGCAGCAATGAGGGCTGGAGTATAATTTACATGCTCCACTCCCCTCACTGTGCACAGTATGAGCGCCCGTTTCGCGCTCTTTCTAGGCCACGCCCACAGCTTCCTCAGCTCGTCAGGACGCCGCAGCCATTCCTGTCAGCTCCACCGACGCTGCAGAGAGGGACATATTCATGGGAGACCCAGACACGGTCTCTGGTGGCCTCACAACCGCTTAGGCGGCTGGTAAGCAGCACATGTGGTGCTAGCCCCATGGTGCTGTATTGTATTGGTACATTATTTGTGTACTGTATATAATTTACACTGTATGAGCACAGTTCTTTCTGGCTATATACCCTATTGTGTTACTCAGGGAAAACTATAGCATGGCGCCCATAAACGGCAGGGGTGCCAAAACACAGGCTTATTATGTTGCCTGCGCCGCATGTAAGACCCAGCTACCGGCAGGTTCCACTGACCCTCATTGTGTACAGTGTTCGACCCCTGTGACACTTCCTCAGCCGGATCCTCTGCTAAGAGGGGCCCAGGGGGAGCCACCTGTTGACACTGTCCAGGTGACGGGGACTGAGTTTGCAGCCTTTAAGGATCAACTCTCTGAGACTATGGCTAAGATACTAGAAGCCTTGCAGTCCAGACCGGTATCTCAGCAAAGGGACTCTGTTGAATCATTGTTCCCTGACCCCCCTCAGTTGGACCAACAATGTCCTCACGGGGTATCTCATACATCCCAGACGGAGGGTTCGGACTTAGAACCTAGCCCCAAATCGTCTAAGCGGGCCCGCTTAGAATTTCCCTCGACATCATATTGTTTAGGGTCTCAGCGGGGGGATTCTCTGGTTGATGATGCGGAAACAGCTGATCAGGATTCTGATCCTGGGAGCGCTCTCAATCTTAATTCTCCAGACGAGGACGCCATAGTGAATGATCTTATTGCATCCATTCATCAGTTGCTGGATATTCTTCCCTCAGCCCCTCCGGCGGAGGAGTCTGTTTCTCAGCAGGAGAAATTTCGCTTCAGGTTCCCCAAGCGTACACAGAGTATGTTTCTAGACCACTCTGATTTCAGAGAGGCAATCCAGAATCACCATGCTTTTCCGGATAAGCGTTTCTCTAAGCGCCTTAAGGATACACGTTATCCTTTTCCCCCGGAAGTGGTTTAAGGTTGGATTCAATGTCCCAAAGTGGATCCTCCAATCTCCAGACTGGCGGCTAGATCCATACTTGCAGTGGAAGATGGGGCCTCGCTTAAAGATGCCACTGACAGGCAGATGGAGCTCTGGATGAAATCCATCTATGAAGCTATCGGAGCTTCTTTTGCCCCAGCATTCGCAGCCGTATGGGCGCTACAAGCTATATCAGCAGGTCAAGCGAAAATTGAAGCGGCCGCGCCACAAGTGGCTTCCATTACCTCCCAGACCTCGGCAATTGCGTCTTACGCTATGAATGCTGTCCTGGACTCTGTGAGCCGTACGGCAGTTGCGACCGCCAATTCGGTAGTAGTCCGCAGGGCCTTGTGGCTACGGGAGTGGAAGGCAGATTCCGCTTCCAAAAAGCGTTTAACCGGTTTGCCAATTTCTGGCGACAGGCTCTTTGGCGAGCGCCTGGATGAAATCATCAAACAATCCAAGGGAAAGGATACATCCTTACCCCAGCCCAAGCAGAACCTCTCCCAACAGAGGAGAGGGCAGTCGAGGTTTCGGTCCTTTCGGGGCGCGGGCAGGTCCCAATTCTCCTCGTCCAAAAGGTCTCAGAAAGAACAAAGGAACTCTGATGCATGGCGGTCTAAGTCACGTCCTAAAAAGGCCATTGGGAGCACCGCTAACAAAGCGGCTGCCTCATGACTTTCTACCTCCTCTAGTAGCATCCTCGGTCGGTGGCAGGCTCTCCCGCTTTTGCGACACCTTGCTGCCACAAATAAAAGACCGCTGGGTGAGAGACAGTCTCTCTCACGGTTACAAGATAGAGTTCATCTCTCGTCCCCCGACTCGATTCTTCCGGTCCTCTCCGCCTCCCGAGCGAGCCGAGGCTCTTCGGCAGGCGCTGGGCACCCTGAAGGCAGAAGGAGTGGTGGTCCCTGTTCCTCTTCAGCAACAGGCCCACGGTTTTTACTCCAACTTGTTTGTGGTCCCAAAGAAGGACGGGTCCTTCCGTCCTGTCCTGGACCTGAAACTTCTCAACAAACACGTAAAGACCAGGCGGTTCCGGATGGAATCCCTCCGTTCCGTCATCGCCTCAATGTCCCAGGGAGATTTCCTTGCATCGATCGATATCAAAGATGCTTATCTCCACGTTCCGATTGCCCCAGAGCACCAGCGCTTCTTGCGCTTCGCCATAGGAAACGAACACCTGCAGTTCGTGGCACTGCCATTCGGCCTGGCAACAGCCCCACGGGTTTTCACCAAGGTTATGGCTACTGTAGTAGCGGTCCTCCATTCTCAGGGTCACTCGGTGATCCCGTACTTGGACGATCTGTTGATCAAGGCACCCTCTCAAGAGGCATGCCAACACAGCCTCGACGCTACCCTGGAGACTCTCCAGAGTTTCGGGTGGATCATCAATTTTCCAAAGTCAAATCTGACACCGACCCAATCGCTCACATACATTGGCATGGAGTTTCATACCCTCTCAGCGATAGTGAAGCTTCCGCGGATCAAGCAGCGGTCACGACAGACAGGGGTACAATCTCTCCTTCAAGGCCAGTCACACCCCTTGAGGCGCCTCATGCACTTCCTGGGGAAGATGGTGGCACCAATGGAAGCAGTCCCTTTCGCGCAGTTTCACCTGCGTCCTCTATCCTGGGAAGTAGTCACGACGGACGCAAGTCTGTCAGGGTGGGGAGCGGTTTTTCTCCACCACAGGACTCTGGGTACGTGGTCCCGGCAAGAGTCCTCGCTTCAGATCAATGTTCTGGAAATTCGGGCAGTGTATCTTGCCCGGAAAGCGTTCCAGCAGTGGCTGGAAGGCAAGCAGATCCGAATTCAGTCGGACAATTCCACAGCGGTGGCATACATCAACCACCAAGGTGGCACACGCAGTCGACAAGCCTTCCAGGAAGTCCGGCGGATTTTGATGTGGGTGGAAGCCACGGCCTCCACCATATCCGCAGTTCACATCCCAGGCGTGGAAAACTGGGAAGCAGATTATCTCAGTCGCCAGGGCATGGACGCAGGGGAATGGTCCCTTCACCCGGACGTGTTTCAGGAGATCTGTTGCCGCTGGGGGGTGCCGGACGTCGACCTCATGGCGTCCCGGCACAACAACAAGGTACCAACGTTCATGGCGCGGTCTCAAGATCCCAGAGCTCTGGCGGCAGACGCCTTAGTTCAGGATTGGTCGCAGTTTCAGCTCCCTTATGTGTTTCCTCCGCTGGCACTGTTGCCCAGAGTGTTACGCAAGATCAGGGCCGACTGCCGCCGCGCCATCCTCGTCGCTCCAGACTGGCCGAGGAGGTCGTGGTACCCGGATCTGTGGCATCTCACGGTCGGCCAACCGTGGGCACTACCAGACCGACCAGACTTGCTGTCTCAAGGGCCGTTTTTCCATCTGAATTCTGCGGCCCTCAACCTGACTGTGTGGCCATTGAGTCCTGGATCCTAGCGTCTTCAGGGTTATCTCAAGAAGTCATTGCCACTATGAGACAGGCTAGGAAACCAACGTCCGCCAAGATTTATCACAGGACGTGGAAAATTTTCCTGTCGTGGTGCTCTGCTCAGGGTTTTTCTCCCTGGCCATTTGCATTACCTACTTTTCTGTCCTTCCTTCAATCTGGACTGGAAAAGGGTTTGTCGCTCGGTTCCCTTAAGGGACAAGTTTCAGCGCTCTGTGTTTTTCCAGAAGCGCCTAGCTAGACTTCCACAGGTACGCACGTTCCTGCAGGGAGTTTGTCACATCGTTCCACCTTACAAGCGGCCGTTAGAACCCTGGGATCTAAACAGGGTGCTGATGGTTCTTCAGAAACCACCATTCGAGCCAATGAGAGATATCTCCCTCTCCCGACTTTCGCAGAAAGTGGTTTTTCTAGTAGCAGTCACTTCTCTTCGGAGAGTGTCTGAGCTAGCAGCGTTGTCGTGCAAAGCCCCTTTTCTGGTTTTTCACCAGGACAAGGTGGTTCTACGTCCGGTTCCGGAATTTCTCCCTAAGGTGGTATCCACCTTTTCATCTCAATCAGGATATTTCCTTACCCTCTTTTTATCCTCATCCAGTTCACCAATGTGAAAAGGATTTGCACTTGTTAGATCTGGTGAGAGCACTCAGACTCTACATTTCTCGTACGGCGCCCCTGCGCCGCTCGGATGCACTCTTTGTCCTTGTCGCTGGCCAGCGTAAAGGATCACAGGCTTCCAAATCAACCCTGGCTCGGTGGATCAAGGAGCCAATTATCGAAGCTTACCGTTCGGCTGGGCTTCCGGTTCCCTCAGGGCTGAAGGCCCATTCTACCAGAGCCGTGGGAGCGTCCTGGGCTTTGAGGCACCAGGCTACGGCTCAACAGGTGTGTCAGGCGGCTACCTGGTCGAGCCTGCACACTTTCACGAAGCACTATCAGGTGCATACCTATGCTGCGGCGGATGCCAGCCTAGGTAGACGAGTCCTTCAGGCGGCGGTTGCCCACCTGTAGGAAAGGGCCGTTTTACGGCTCTCTTACGAGGTATTATTTTACCCACCCAGGGACTGCTTTTGGACGTCCCAATTGTCTGGGTCTCCCAATAGAGCGAAAAAGAAGAAGGGAATTTTGTTTACTTACCGTAAATTCCTTTTCTTCTAGCTCTAATTGGGAGACCCAGCACCCGCCCCTGGTTTTTTTTTTGTGTACACATGTTGTTCATGTTGAATGGTTTCAGTTCTCCAAGTTTCCTTCGGATTGAAGTTACTTTAAACCAGTTTCTAATTATTTTCCCTCCTTCTTGCTTTTGCACCAAAACTGAGGAGCCCGTGGGAGCACGGGGGGTGTATAGGCAGAAGGGGAGGGGCCTAACACTTTTAAGTGTAGTACTTTGTGCGGCCTCCGGAGGCATAGCCTATACACCCAATTGTCTGGGTCTCCCAATTAGAGCTAGAAGAAAAGGAATTTACGGTAAGTAAACAAAATTCCCTTCTTTTTGGTGTTTACTTACTGATAAAGTATAACAGGCATGCAACAAGCCACAATAAATGTTATAGGTGATCAGGAATGGATGCAACTACATTATTCCAGAAAACATAAGGGGCAATACAGTCTAATGTGTCAGGGCGCATAAAGATAGTTTACCTGAAAGATGGTGGAAGATTCTGTGTCCCTCCAACCCGACGTGTTTCACCCAGCTTCTCTGGCCTGACTGCCGGAGGTCTGGAAGCCATGGACGTCACCAAACACTGGCTTTCCTCCTTTGCAATGCTTTGCCTTTACTGCAGCTGATCTTAAGTTGTTGCTTGTTTGTGGATCTTTCTGTTTCAAATGTGTAAACCCATCTCCAGATCCTTTCCCAATATTAGGTAGGCATAATAATAATAATTATAGTAAATTAATTCAATTAGAAATATATTCTAATTCTTCTAAGGCTGCTTTCACACTACGTCTTTTTAACATGCGTCCTCAACGTTTTTTTGCTGCAAAAGCGGATCCTGCTTTTACAGCAAAAAACGCATGCAAACGCATGTGTTACTTTGCAGGATCCTGTCACTGGATGTTTAGGGGCGGGCATTGGTGTCATGTGATCGGGAGTGATGGGAACTAAACGTGCCAGACTGGGAGCCGGCATCTCACAGCTGCAAGGCTCGTAACCAATTAAACATCGGGTATACTTGTGCTTGGATACCCGATATTTACATTGGTTACAAGCGTCTGCAGCTGCTAGGAGCCGGGCTCCCTGCACACGTTACCAACGTAAACATCGGGTAACTAAGAGAAGTGGTTACCCGATATTTACCTTGGTTACGAGTGTCCGCAGCTCTCAGGTGGGGGTGAGGGAGGGAGAGAGACATAGAGAGAGGGAGGAGAGGGACTGATCACGACAGGCTGGTTTCTGGGCATGCTCAGTAGAGCAAGCAGGATCCTGTTCATCAGCATGCCAGCGTTCACATGCGTTTGCTGTTTAATCAGGATCCAGCAATTTGCAGAAGTTGGACGCAGCTCAAAAATGCTACAAGTAGCGTTTTTGAAAGATGTTAAAAAACTGCAAGTCGCTGGATCCTCCCTATAACGCACGCAAACGCAGGTGAACGCATGTTAACGCGAGTCCATTGCAAATGCATTGAAATGAAAACGCATTTGCACTGGATCCGTTTCTGCGTTAAAAAAACGTTCAGGACGCATGTTAAAAAGACGTAGTGTGAAAGCAGCCTAATCTAGCCATGGCCCTTACCTCATGAGCAGGGCATTGCAGCTTAGGAATCCATGGTTATGAGCACAAGTAACTGTCACTATATGAGTAGATGTAACTGTGGAGACATGAGGGTCAGTGGGTGCTCTCGTACGCTGGCCTGGCTCATCCCGCTGAACACTCACACTCCTTGCCCAGACAACACAGGGTGAGTGAAGCACACATTGGTAAGACAATTGGTTCACCAACAGGCAATAACATATTGTACATTCCCAGCAAGAACACAAGATGGTACAAGTGACACTCGCCCTTCAGCTGGCCTGCCAGGGATTAGTGTCTGTGACTTTAAGGCTTCTAAAGACCATAACTAACCTCTAAAATAAATACTTTGTTCCCATTAGATTAAAATAGAATGCATACCTGCACAGTCAGAAGCCGACAGATGTGCTGTTAGGGTGAACACACACAATAATAGCGTGGTGGGGTATAGCCGGGTGTATAGCGGTGCAGGCCTATAAATAAAGTATCAAGGGCCACAACTAGCATACGAGCTAGACGAATGAAGGCTAGGTTTTACCTGCCTGGCAGTGGAGGCAAGTACACCCTACCTTTCTGGGTACCCCCACTCAACGTCGGCTAACCCTGGTCTATCCGTATTAACCACTTCCAGTCATTAATAATGGCATCCATCACCTACAACCATAAAAAGTGCTGAAGTTCACAGTTTGAAGTCTCAGGTCACAAGTGTTGGAGTACACTAAATAGCGTCTTAAATATCAGAAATATATAGTTCATGTTGTGACTCCCACACCAGTAATATTTTCGGTTCTATATACAAAGATGCCCCAGTCAGCAGAATTTGTCTACAGGGGTCACCACAGGGAAATATTCCAGAGTAAATTAATGCCTATAGAGAGGTATCCCGGCCAGCAGGATTTTACTGATCTACTGGGGTCATCACATGAAGATCATGACGCGTTTCCCCCCTTCCTTTATGTGGACCATCAGGGGATGCTAAATGGGCTTTAAATAGGTCCCAAGGTATATAGACCATCTTGCTTGTGCCTCGTTTATTGCACAATTATCGATTATTTGTCATTCACCTATCCTAAGATGGCAGGTGAATGCCCATCACTAAGTCCAAGCAGTAGTCTGCCTCAGCAATAAGTATAGGACGCTTACTAAGGGCAACTGCATCCTCACAGGATAATGCGGAGTGTGGAGGGAGCTACTTTGTAACCAGTTTGGCAGTATGCTTCGGGTCATTGTCCATTTGGAAGACTCATTTCCTGACTGATATCTTGAAATATTGCTTCAATATTGCCACATAATCTTCTTTCCTCATGATGCCATCTATTTTATGAAGTGCACAAGTCCTTCCTGCAAGAAAACAACCCCACAACATGATGCTGCCACCTCCGTGTTTCACAGTTGGGATGGTGTTCTTAGGCTTCCGAACTTCTCTCTTTTTCCTCCAAATATAACAATGATCATTATGGCCTAACAGTTCAATTTTAGTTTTGTCAGACCACAGGACAAGTCTCCAGAAATATTTCCTGTGTTCTTTTGCAAACATTAATCTGGCATTTTTAGGTTTCTTTTGTAGTAATGGCTTCTTCCTGGTAGAGTGGCCTTTCAGCCCATGTTGATACTGCACTCTTTTCACTTTTCACCCAATCTTACCAGCTTCCGCCAGCATCTTCACAAGGTTGTTTGCTTTTGTTCTTGGGTTGATACGCACATGTTCTGACTAAAGCATGTTAATTTCTGGTACACAGAACCAGTCTTATTCTTGAGAGGTATGATGGCTGTATATTCCCATCTTGTTTGTACTTGCGTATAATTGTTTGTACCGATGAATGAGGCACCTTTATGGATCTGGAATTTGCACCCAAGGATGAACTAGACTTGTGCATGTCCACAATTGTCTTCCTGAGATCTTGGCTGATTTTTTTGACTTTCACATGATGTTACACAAAGAAGCAGTGTGTTTCAGGTGTGCATTAAAATACATCCACAGGTGTGTCTCTAACTCAGATGTTCCCAGAAGCTTCCAAAGACATAACATCATCGTATGGGCTGTCCCATATAGTTTAAAAAGGTGCTTTCCAGATGCAGATTAGAGAGGTAGGGATGGGTCGTTTGTAATTAATGGATAGGCTCACATGGGCCTGGTTCTGCACATACAGGCACAACACTGGTGAAGGCATAAACCTGACCGCAGCACAACGCTGATCCCAATCCAGGGATATAGAGTTGAAGAGGAAAAACAAAGAAGTCCGTCAATGAATAGGCGCTGTCACAAGGTGAATCACAATGGAATTTTTATTTAAAATAAGCATGTTTAGAGAGCGTCCCACTCTCCATCAGGTTCACCTCTGTGCTGTGGAGCTGATAGTGCGACGCTCTTGAAAATTTTGATTCACATTGTGACAGTGCCTATTCATTGCCAGAATTTTTTTTCCCTTCCTTATCGTTTAAAAGCATATTACTGTATGTAAATGTGTTTTTTTGCTGAACATAATAAAAATGCCCTAAACCATATTCTCTCTAGCTCACCCTCTCGCCCTCTCTGAACTTGTGGTCTCGGCGTTGAGCAGTGAAGCATTTGTTTGATCTTTCAGCTGAAACTGTAGATCTTAGGTTGTGGTACTGTAGAATATGAATCTGGTAACAGGAGCAAGGCCCATTTTATACCCCTTTGTTCTCATTTCAGGGTATTGGTTCTTGGTTTGGTGGGGGATGGCCGTTCTCTCATTAATTGCTAGTTGATTCCGACTGCATAATTTTCCTCTGAATTATGTAGTCAGAAGGACTGACAATCCACATTTACAAATCAAAAACGTCTGTGGAGCCTCTGTTAGGAGTCTCGACACCGAAAGCTAGCCAGATATCCCTCCGGGAAGGACCTAGCCAAGGAGTGGCTCTTTTTAGGAGACCACCATAACCACCATATTAAGTGGCCCTTTTAGTCAATATCCAACTCTGACAAGTTTAAAGATATGACCAGGGAAACATTAAGGCCAGGTATCCATCCATAGACAGCTGTTTCGGGGTATTGCCCCTCATCAGTGTGGAGTAGGATTCTGGCCAGGTGGGAGCAATGCCTAGTAGAACAAGACAAAACAATCACTGATCTCGGGGAGACCAGACAGAGAAGACACTGCCGGAAGTCAACGAGGGCGCTCAAGACAGTGAAATCCTAGGTACATTGCCCCCTGGGAAATATGCAAATCAAAAACGTCCGTGGAGCCTCTGTTAGGAGTCTCGACACAGAAAAACTTTTTTTGATTTGCATATATTCCAGGGGGCAATGCACCTAGGATTTCACTGTCTTGAGCGCCCTTGTTGGCTGCCGGCAGTGTTTTCTCTGACTGGTCTCTCAGAGATCAGTGATTTGTTTTGTCTTGTTAATCCACATTTACAGGCAATCCGCATTTAACAGACAATAGGGCTCTGACCAGTCTGACAAGAGATAATGGCTAACTTCTCTTGATTTACCAAAGGATGGTGGGATTTGGGAGGATCCTATACTGCTGCAGATATGCCTGTGGTGGATTTTAGGAGGTCTAAAATGCGAGGGGTGCTGGGGTTTAGGGGGCTATACAGGGGGATGCCTTTGGATTTGTCGAGTCTATAGTGTGGGTGAATGCCTTTTGGTGGGTGTACAATGATGGGAGGATGCATATGGAGGGATTGTAAAGGTTTATAAGCTGTGTGTATAATAAAATGAATGAGGGCTGGCATCTTCAATTAAGGTTACCGAAGATTGTTTTGGTTTTTTTTTCCAATAAATCTAACTCTGCTTAAAGGGAACCTGTCAGATGCAGTATGCACCGAGGACCACGAGCAGTTATGTGTATATTGCTAATCCCTGCCTAACCGTCCCTGTATGAACTAGTATAGATAAAGGGCTGTTTCGAAAAAGTATTTCTAAAGATCTTCTATCGTATGCTAATGAGCGAGGGGAGTAGCCCCAAGGGCGTTAGTTCCCTGGCCAGTCGCCCCCATTAGTATGTTTGTACGCCCCTGTGGGCGTGCTAACATGCTAATGAATGTGCAGCATCAGAGGAGATCTCACTCGCCTCTCTGCTGCCATCGCCGCTTGACACTGGATTTCGGCTCAGTGCGCATGACCCCGGAATTTGGTTATGCGCAGTACTTCAGTTTGAAGCCAGGACGCGTACACCCGGCTTCTTAGTGAGCATGACCGAAACTCCAGGGTCATGCTTACGGACCTGAAATCCAGCGTTGGACGCGATGGCGGCGAAGAGGTGAGTGAGATCTTCCTCTGATGCTACCATTCACAGGGGCGTACTAACATGCTAATGGGGGCGACTAGCAAGGGAGGTAACGCCCTTGGGGCTACTGTCATTACTCATTAGCATACGATATCAGATCTTTAGATATACTTTTTCTAAAGATCCCTTTATCTATGCTACTAGAAACAGGGACGGTTAGGCAGGGATTAGCAATTTGCACCCAGAACTGCTCGTGGTCCTGTGTGCATATTGCACCTGACAGGTTCCCTTTAAGGCCCCCCCTTCACACATCCATGTCTCCGGTACTTGTGACGTCCGTTTTCACATGTACTGCAGACACTGGCACACGTAGACCCATTAAAATCAATGGGTCTGTGCACACGTGCGTGTTTTCCCATGGACCGTACGTGTGTCCGTATACTCCACACATAGACATGTCAGCATGGATGTCACACGGACCGAACGGATGTGATCCATGTGACATGTAAAGGAGAAAACCACGTTTCTGTGAAACAAAATTAATTTCTACACTCCCCTTCATCAGCACTGCTTTCTCAACCACTGTTGTCACTTGCTTCCGACCCCTGCTCATTATGCTCATTGCATATTCACTGCACCGAGGACCGGAAGCAGCAGCAGCGGAGAGTCAGCAGGGCCGGAGACCGCAGAGCGGAAGACATCAGCACCACAGAGAGCAGTGCCAGGGTCAGGTAAGCATAAAGTTCCTGATAACACACGGAGAACACTCGTGACGAAATCACGGCACATGGAGGGCTATACGCACCTTTTACACGTGCGTGCTAAACGTACGTGTTTTTCACGGATGTGTGAAAGGGGCCTAATTCTGTGGGTATGCCTGCGTTGACATTTTTTTCAGTATATCATGCATGTGATGGGATTTTGCGTGCGTGCAATGTAGGGGGATGCTTTTGATGGGATTTTAAGGGGTATGAGTTTCTGGGGGAGACATCTGTGGTAAGGATTTGGGGTGTGTGCGATGCTGGAGGATGACTTTGATGGAATTTCTGTGGGTGTATAATACTGTAGGTGTGCCTGTGGTGAGATTTGTGGGGTGTACATTGCTGGGGGATGCCTGCAGTAGGATTTTGGTGGTCTTTAATGCTGAGGGGATGGCTATGGTGGGAGTTTGGACAGCGCCTTTAGCCCTACGGCCCGGTGGCAGCGCCCTTAGCCCTACGGCCTGGGTCTGAGCCCGTAAAGCCCATAACCAGATTGTGCATTGCAGCTCATGTTGCATGGACATCTGCATGAGCTCCTAAAATCATAAGAAGCCCTTTGAGGGCAACCATAATATTGATGTGGCCGTCAGTGAAAATGAGTTTAAAACCCCTGCTTTAAATTTTATCGTAAGCATGTAAAATTCATGCTTGATGGGGTTGAGATGTGGTGATGGACTCGGCCGATGCAGAATATTCCATTTCTTTGGGTTACTTTTGCTGTATGTTTTGGGTCATTGTCAATCTTTAGTCTGAATCGTCGCCCAATCAAGCTTGCTGCATTTGAATGAATCTGAGTAGAAAGTACAGCCCTGTACACATCAGAATTCATCCGGCTGCTTCTGTCATCAGTCACATCATCAATAACCACTAGTGACCCAGGGCCATTGGAAGCCATGCATGCTCGACAATCACACTGCCTCCATCCATTACAGTGGATGTGGTGTGCTTTGGCTCATGAGCCTTTCCAAGTCTTCTGCATACTTCCTGCTTCCCATCATTCTGGTGCAGGTTGCTCTTAGTTTCATCTGTCCATACAATGCATTTCCAGAACTGGGCGGCTTCTTTTGATATTTTTTGGCTAATGTGGCCTTTCTATTTTTCAGGCTCATTAATGGTTTGCACTTTGTGGTGACCCTTCTGAATTTGCACTCAGGCAGTCTTCTCTTTATGGTAGACTTAGGCCGGTTTCACATTTGCGTCGTTTTGACGGAAACTGAATCTAGCACAGATGCAGTACAGTTCATTTATTTACAGTGGAAGCGCGACACCATGTGGGGTCTGTGCTTCATACACAACCGCATGTGTCCACATGGTGTCGCGCTTCACTGTAAATAAATGAACTGTTCTGCATCTGTGCTGGATTCCATTTTCGTCAAACGACGCAAATGTGAAACCGGCCTAAGATACTGACACACCTTCCTCCTGCAGAGTTTTCTGCACTTGTCTATGCCTTTTTAAGTTCCCAGGCTCACTGGTGCACCTTTTTTTTTTTTTTTTTAAGTATGTATTAAATTGCAGATTTTTACCAGTCCTTACATTTATGTTCTTTTCTATTGAGCGCTCCTTTGACTGTACACTGTGGGTTCACAGCAACAGCTTCTAAATGCAAATGCCACACCTGGAATCAGCTCTAGACGTTTTACCTGCTTAATCGATGTTGGATTAACGAGGGAATAGCTGATGCAGCCCAATAAAGAACTTTGTAGATAATTGTCCACTTGCCTTTGGTCCCTTTAAAATGTAGCTCCCTCTTCTTCCTTTTTTTTTTTTTTTTTTTTTTAGAGAGGTCATTCCTAAATTCTTAATCCAGCTAGGATGTAAACACCCTCAAATTACAGCTGGGAGTCTGCACTTTAGGCCGCTGCTGATTACCAAAACATATTCAAGATACAGTTTTATATATACAGTTAAAATGACAAAACGTGTCACTGTCCAAATATTTCTGGACCCAACTAACTGTACAGTCTCTGAGCATGCGGTTTTATTACAGTAGATAAAAAGGGAATAAGCCCTTGAGCACCTCTGCCAATGATTTATCTCCCATGTGCGCTAAGCGTTGAGTATGTTGAAATCCCCATATACTCCATTCCTGCTTCATAGAATGGAGTTTTCTTTCTGACATTTTTCATTCAAGTCATAATGGTAGGTAGACAAAGATTTTTGTATGTATTATTTATTTATTATTTTTGTGCAAATCTTTTAGAGCAGTTTCTATTTCACACATAAAGCTATGTTGCTTTTGGTCTGATGTAGACCTGGAAATGTGTGTCCTTTTGGCCCTTCTGACTAGGATAGTGAAAAGGCTGGAATCACTTGTGTTCCACACTGCGCCTGCTCCCTGCCTAACATCTTAATTTCACCATTCTCTGCGCCCTAGGGGTGCACTTAGCAGTGAATACAACTATGGAACAAGGAGCTGTCAGTTCCCTTCCACCATTGGGCATGTGCATCTGAGGGCTCAGCAGCTGCGATTACATCACTACATAGTGCCTACTGTGCGGAGCTCCGTGCCCTCTACAGATTGGAGCAGCATGAATATGGGGGTTAGTTGAATAGCATTTATCTTTTTTTAAACTGCCAGTACTTTTGAGAAACTGTGAGGAAATTCTCCTGCGTGGCGGGCTGCCTGGGGTCCTGGCGCTGCGTGGCGGGCTGCCTGGGGTCCTGGCGCTGCGTGGCGGGCTGCCTGGGGTCCTGGCGCTGCGTGGCGGGCTGCCTGGGGTCCTGGCGCTGCGTGGCGGCCTGCCTGGGGACCTGGCGCTGCGTGGCGGGCTGCCTGGGGTCCTCAGTGTTTGAGGGTCTTGTGTGAGGGCATCATACTTTGTGGGTGTGTAGTGGCATCATACTCTGTTGGGAGCTGATGATTGAGGCACAAGGGCTGAATAACAGGAACAGGTGATTTGGTAAATTTCATATGTTTCTAGATTTTATTGGTTTTTTGAGCTGCTACAGGTAAAATTGAAAGGTTACAAAATAAACCCATGTCTTTATTCTGCTCAATATTAATGATAAAACATGAATATAGATGAATAATAGTGAGTGCAATCTGAATTGCCCGCCCCTGGTGATGGTCCCATTTTCCATGGCATTGTGCTGCTGATCTGCAGCATCTGTTGGAACCTTTTTTTCTATGCCACGTGTGGGTAATCATGTGGCTTCTCTCCTCTTCATATGGCTTGCTATGGAATTTCCTTTTTTCTTCATGCCTTATTCTGCTGATATCAAAATGTGTAATTTAAGGGTTAAAACTTGCAAAAAAAGGGTGAAAATGTCTCAAACAAATGGGACCAATTTAATTGTATGTTAAGCATGCATTGTTTGCCTGCTGTACCCGCATATTTCTTGGAGGTGTATGTGACATCATTCTATGGTGACGTTTTATGAGCAGGGTGCGTCTGCTGGTGGGGGGGCTGGGATCCATGTTTAGAAGAGCTTTTTATTCTTAGTTCCTGTAGCTGGTGCCAAAGTTAATGCGCGTTCATGGTCTGCTGTAAATATTAAAAGTTCCTGGAATCTTCTCCATTCCCCTCAATTCAATAGCTTTCTGTGTGGGAGGGAGGAATGAGCAGGGGAAGAATCAATGTCTAAGAGAAAAGCAGTTCCTTGGCCAGGGAAGGGGTTAATGAAATGTCATGCCAGGCTGTGCCATTAGAGAAGGGGTTTCCATGCTGGGCAGGTACAGGTACATGCAGGGGTGGAGCGTGCTGCCAGGCCCAGTAATGTGACTGCCAGGAATCCTCACATACAATCATTTCCTGAAAGTCAGAAGAGCAGTGAGAGGAAGTGGGATCAGGGCTGGCTGCATAGTGCCCTGGGGGAGGAGAGCGGGGGGGGGAGGACGCTGCATCGCTCTCCGCTCTTGTGTTGGGATGTCACAGCTGCACTTCTGGCTGAAGCTTTCCCCAGTGGACAAGGTACTGCCACTTATCTGGGGTGACTGGTGCTGACAACTTCTCTCTCCAAAGGAGCGTAGCATGACACAAGCGCACATATACCTTCAGTTTCATTTACATCATTACACTTCAGCCTGTGTTCTTCCTCCATGTCACACTTGGGAAGGTCCCGAACTTCTCAAGGATATGAGCCAAACTACTGTTAAGGTAAAAGTGTGATTTCTGAGAAATACATTGTCATTTACATGCAATACGTTCTAAGAAAGCATGAGAGCAATGTCAAATATATAGAATATGGTGTGTCCACACAACATTGTTTGCATGTATGTACATATAACCAATATCGCAGGAGTGTGCATGTATGTGTGTATAAAATCTATACATTATACATGCACACTCCTGTATATACAAATAATGTGTGGCCAGACACTGAATTGTAGATATTTGACATTGCTCTCATGCAGATCTGTGTGTATATCTAATGCCGCACATGCATATTGTTTCTATGCCGGATCAGGGCATACTTGTTTTCCCTTCATCCATTAGAATGCAGTGCTGGGTTAATATTGTACAGTGATTTGATGTTGGACAGGATAAAACCTTGGAATAAATGGTGTGGTTTGGTAACTGAACCCTATTTGAGAATGTTGATTGGTGCGTTGTAAAAGTGGGGTTGGAATCTAGGTAGGAAATGCTTGCGAATAGTGAGTATTGAGCGAACACTAAGAAACTAGAAAAGGACTCCTATTGTAAAGTGTATGTCCTAGGCTTGAAGTTTTTTTGCTTTTTTTTTTTTGGTTATGTGTTATTATATGTTTAATTTTAGGTCAATCAAAAACTAACAGACTTGGCTTGGTAATGTGTTTTAATATGGCTGATTTCAGTCATTTTGGTGTAGTGGCCATTTCTCGGCATTATCAATGAGAGGAGGGAAATCTTGTTTTTCCAGTAATATGAGGACCAAGGGATCTATCTCTCAATACAATAAGGGAGGGCTCTTAAAGCCGTAATGATGGGGGGGGCTTTCTCTTACTGTAATACCTAGTCTAGGGAGGTGTTTCCCAGTAATATGGGATCCTCCTAGTAATTTTCTGTAAGACTCTTATATGTAAATAAGCGTATCCTCATCATGGAATATAGTTAGATGGACAGATAGTTAAGCCTTTTTGTTTCCTCTTATTCGTATAATTAGATTACACGCATTTTTATGTAGTTTATAAATTTGTATTTATTATAGTAAATGAATTGCCAGAACTTTCTGCAGCTAAGATCACTTTATTCACATTGGTGTCCATAGTGTAGGCACGTAATAGAATTCATGGCTTCCACCTGAGAATATTCCTTGCCCATTTTTCCCCATAGTAACCCCAAAGTACCATATATAGTAGTTCCGTTCAATGAATCCATGCTACGAGCTTCCTTGCTGACATACTGATCCTAAGGTGACCGTATTACAGGAGATTGTTATCTAGTGCTATTTTTATGTATGTCCCTGGCTCCAGAGAAAGTATATTCCGGTATCCCCTACAGACGCGGTACCCAGCTTTACTAATGCCCTTTCTGCCTGGATGATCGTTTTCCTTTTCTTTTGGCCTTTCTCCTCCCGTTACTATAACTTGTTCTCATTTTGCACTGTTTTCTTCTACACATACTCCATAGCACTCTGGACTCATTCATACACTGCCTACATATGTCTATTTTCATAGGATCCTAATGGTAGAATGTGGCTGAAACTGCAGACAGTGGAATGACTGTAGAATTGCTCATTATTTTCTACAGTGTTTAATAAGGAGCGTGTTCTAAGTGACAAGAGTTCATAGAGGGCAACCAAAAAGAAATGGAATCAAATTCCCATTCAGGCAGGTAACGAAAAATGTTTAGGCTATCCTCCGCCTCTGTTCACAATGGCACCACGCTTCCATTCCAGCTGACTGCAGCGGCAGATAGTGCGCAATACCCCAGATTACGGAGAAGTTGTACAGTTGGATAGCTGAATACTAGAATATGGTACATAGTTTGTTGTTTTTGGTAGGTCTGGTTAGTATTTTTCTGGGAATAACTAAATCATTGTGCAGAAATAGAAGGGAGTGAAGAGTTGGTTACATTTTAACCCCTAAACTGCAATAACACCATTGTATCTAAACTTAGAGGGTGATTAAAGGGAGTTTCCAACATCCTATCGATTCAGCTATTTGTCACTAGTTGTGCTGAACAATTTCTTAACCTTCCAGCTGGCTTTTTTTTTTTTTTTTCCCTTGCAAAAAGCTAGCAGCGTTATGTGCACTCATTCTATTAAGCCTCACTAGGTCCAAGGTCCAAAAGATCATTTAGATCTTCAGATCACATTAGGATTCAGCAGCCTCTTACCAAACAATCTCTTTTCATTACTGAAAAATGGGAAGTCAGTCACTGGAGTGTGCGTTCAGGAGGTGGTTTCACTACTCTGCTGTGGTGCTCTGTATGCTGGGATTGTGAGCACAGAAATGGCAATCATCTGCGCCAGCGCACTCTTGGTATGATGTGTGTGACTATATTATATATGACAATTCCCCTACTTTGTATATTGAAGTAGAACTCCCCTCATTATTGGAGCAGTGTGTGTGATTGCAGTCAATCATAGCATCTGTGTAGAATAATGAGCTCCGATCACTCTAGGTAGTGCCTATATCTTGCACATTGCATTGATGTGCGTGTGCTCCTTGGGAGTGGGTTCTCTGTTACCACATCTATCTGGAAGTGTCCTCTTAAACAGTCTTTTATGCTGGCATTCAGTTGGGCCATTTTCTGCCTAATTTAGTAGCATGGATGGTTATCGCAGGCTGCAATGATGTGTAGAACTTTTCCTTAATGTACGGCTAGTTGGCCATTTGGTTTCCGATGTTATAATGCATACATGTAAGCTGTACAGGAATTGACGAAAAATATCTTGTTATCCAGCATCAGTTCTGCAGTAAAAGTAATTATCTTTTTGTTTCAAAGGACCCTCCTACGTATTTTAATGATTTATCCAACCACTCCATCCTTTCGTCACCGGACTCTTTATCTGATATCAAGGACACACAGGATTTTCTGCCTATTGACAGTCTGAACAATGTCCCAACAATATGGGATATCATGCCACAAGACACCAGCACTACATCGGTGAGTATTGCCTGCTACTTTCCTCTTACTGAATCCTCACAAATACCTGTGCAGTTACATATTCCAGATGGACGACTGACCTTATAAAGATGCTGTGTTTCTAATTATGTACGGATCACTTGTGCATGTAACCTGCTGCATTACTATGTAGCATGAACTTAGTATGAGGATGCATGCACTCTGAAGGCTTGAGTCTGGGTTTTTTTCTTTTTTCTTGAAATCACTTTTTGTGGCTTGTGATATTCTTCGGTTGATGTTTTTTTCCCAACCAATCAAAAAAACGCAGTTAACCCCTTCACCCCTGGGAAATTTTCAGGGTTTTTTTGCTTCCCTTCTGACAGCCGTAATGTTTTTATTTTTCCGTCAATCTTGCCAGATAAGGGCTTATTTTTTGCATCAGTTTATACTTTTGAGTGAATTTATTAGTTTTACCATATAGTGTACTGGAAAATGGGGATAAAATTCCAAGTGTGGTGAAATTGCAAAAAAAAAGTGCAATTGCACAATTGTTTTGGGAATATTTCATTCACTGTATTCACTATATGGTAAAACTGATGTGTCAGTGTGATGCCGCAGATCAGTACAAGTTCGTAAATACCAAATGTGTATACTTTTACCTAAGGGGTTAGAAAAAAAATCAGCGCTTTGTCCCAAAAAAAACACTTTTGGTGCCATTATTCTGAGACCCGTAGCGTTCCCATTTTTTTTTTTGGGATTTGGGCTCAGTGATGGCTTATTTTTTTGCTTCTTGAGCTGACATTTGAATGATAGCATTTTGGTGTAGATGCGCTGATTGCATTTTAAAACAATGTGCAGCGACCCCCAAAATTTTTTCTCTCCACATCATGTACCGATCAGATTAATTGATTGTATGTTTTGATAGAGCGAACATTTCTGAACGTGGTGATACCAAATGTGCATATTTTTTTTTATTTTGTGAATGGTGATATTTTCAATGGGGCAAATGGAGTGTGATTTGAGCTCTTTTTAATTAATTATATATATATATATATATATATATATATATATATATATATATATATATATATATATATATATATAAAACCTTTTTTTTTTCTTTTTTTTTTTTTTTATATTTTTTATTTATTCAACTTGTCCCCCGAGTTTATGGATCCACTGTCTGATCTCTTGTGCAAAAATGCACTGTACCTTTTAGAGTCACCACTCTGTTGGCTCTAGCAGGAATTACATCATGGTCGCATCAGAGGTCATCACATGACCCAGAGCTTCCATGACAACCAGTGGCTCCCTGTGATCACGACACGGGGCCTCCGAAGGCGGTGGGGAATGGCGTGATCCCTGCCGCGACTGTTTAAATCACAGTGCGAATTAAGTGGCAAGTAAGCATAGGGGGATCGCAGATCCCCCCCCCCCCCCTGAACCCCGGGCCTGTTAGCCCAACATGTCTGCTGATAAAATCAGCAGACATATGCGGAGATCCCTGCTGGCTCCCTGCAGCAGCTGGCGGTACTTAACGCAACATGACCGATGACGTACCAGCATGTCATCGGTCGTGAATTTAATAAATTTTGTGCAAAGTGGGGGGGGGGGAGAATATGGTCTTTTTTTTTTTTTAATTTTGTTTGTTTTTTTTGGGACATTTGGCACAATACGTTGCACATTCTGCAAAGTTGCACAACAATTTCACTTAAATATCTGACATGCAGAAAGCCATTCTAGGGGAACTATTGAACATTTGCAAGAAATGTAGAATTTTTTTTAAATAATGTAAATGATGAATTAGTTGAAAACATCTGGAAACCTTAAGCTCTGACCACATTGGCGGACATGACATAAAAAAAACCAAAGTGAACACACCAAGATTTACAAATTGGCACAAATGGGTGCGAGACCAATACATGGACCCTTTACGCTAACTTCCTCAGCAATGTGGAGGAGTAACCCTCCCTAGCTGGTGCCGACCGTACGCTGTAATCTTGCTCCTCGTCATGCACGCTCGTGTCTCTCATTGCTGCTGCGGTTTAATTTCATTCTCTGCACTCCAGGTCTTTATGGATATACACTGCTATACTTGGTCTATTTGTGGTTATAAGGGTTTGGGGAGGGAAGGGTCGTTCTGTGTATTTAAATGTGCACTAGTAGTTACTGTAAAAAAAAAAAAAAACCCAAACCTGTAAATGTACTTTTCCCGGTAATGGTGTTTGACTTTGAAGCAATATTTTTCATTTTATACCTGATATGTCTAAAAATTAAAGAAAACTGTATCAAAAATAGATCTGATTATTAAAAAAAGTGGACAAATGTAAATATGAATATGGGGCAAACACTAAAATGTCAGCAAAGCAGGAGTAAATGCAATAATGAATCCAGCATTTATCTTTGTTATGCTTTACTGCAATATTGTGCTCATCCCTTTTTTGTAAGCATTTGATAAATGATTGCAGTGAACCTGTCAGGTGCAGTATGCACACAGGACCACGAGCAGTTCTGTGTGTATATTGCTAATCCTTGCCCCTGTATACACTAGCATCTTTAGAAAAAAGGTTACTAAAGATCGTTTATTATATGCTAATGAGCGCGGGAACTAGTCACATGGGCGTTTGTTCCCTGGCTAGTCAGCCCACATAGCATGGTAGCCCGTCCCTTTGGGTGTACTAACATGCTAATGAATACGCAGCGACGCTGCACATATCTCACTGTTCATGGCGATCGGTGGAGCATGGATACGCAGTGCACATGATTCGGAGTACCCGAGGCTTCAGATCATGATCACTAAACGGATGCCGGGTGTAAACTTCCCGGCTTCAGTGAGGTACAGTGCGCATGACTGGCAGTGCTGAGGACTACAGATCATGCCCAGTGCGCATCCCTCTTCTGCCGGCCGCCATGAACAGTGAGGTAGGTCGCTGCGTATTCATTAGCATGTTAGTACACCCACAGGGGCGTGCCAACACGTTATGTGGCCCGACTAGTTAAGGGGAGAAACGCCCTTGGGACTAGTCCCCGTGCTCAATAGCATAATATACAATCTTTAGAAATTCTTTTCTAAAGATCTCTGTATCTATGCTAGTGTATACAGGGACGGTTAGGCAGGGATTAGTAATATCCCCCCAGAACTGCTCGTGGTCCTCTGTGCATACTGCACCTGACAGCTTCCCTTTAACCCCTTAACGACCGCGGGCAGTAAAATTACGTCCTAGCAGTCATAACGTTACTGCCCCCGGGTCTGCTAGACACGAGCAGAATCGTTATCTGCTCGTGCTGTTTAACCCCTTATATGGCGCTGTCAATATGTGACAGCGCCATTATAAGCACGATCGTGGTAAACTTTTACTTACCTTCCGATAGTTGTCATGGTAGCACAGGGTCATGAGATGACTCCTGTACTACACATGACTTGCTTTCACTTTCGCTGTGCCCGCTGCACAGTGAAAAAGACAGTGAGTGTATCTGCAGATAGTGCAGAGCGATCGGACTGCTGATCACAATAGCCCCCTAGGGGGACTAGTAAAATGAAAAAAAGTAAAAAAAAAAGTTTTAAAAAATTAAAAAAAAACCTAAAAGTTCAAATCACCCCCCCATTCGCCCCATTGAAAATTAAAGGGTTAAAAAAATAAAAATATACACACAGTTGGTATCGCCGCGTTCAGAAACGCCCGATCTATCAAAATATAAAATCAATTAATCTGATCAGTATACGGCGTAGCGGCAAAAAAATTCCAAACGCCAAAACGATGTTTTTTTTGTTGCCACATCTATTGCGCAAAATGCAATAAGAGACGATCAAAACGTAGCATCTGCGCAAAAATGGTACCGTTAAAAACGTCAGCTCGAGACGCAAAAAATAAGCAGTCACTGAGCCATAGATCCCGAAAAATGAGAACGCTACGGGTCACGGAATATGGCGTAAAACGTGCGCCACTTTTTTCGGACAAACTTCTGATTTTTTTTTTCCCCTTATATAAAAGTAAAGCTATACATGTTTGGTGTCTACGAACTCGCACTGACCTGAGGCATCACACCCACACATCAGTTTTACCATATAGCGAACACAGTGAATAAAATATCTCAAAAACCATAGTGCTATCGCACTTTTTTTGCAATTTTTCTGCATTTGGAATTTTTTTGCCGTTTTCCAGTACACTATATGGTAAAACTGATGGTTTCATTTAAAAGTACAGCTTGTTCCGCAAAAAATGAGCCCTCCACATGACCATATTGACTGAAAAATAAAAAAGTTACGTCTCTCAGAAAAAGAATGGCAAAAAAAAAACAAAACGGAAAGCGAAAAATCGGCCGGTCGTGAAGGGGTTAAACTGTTCTTCAGATTCCAGAAATCTGATTAATTTTTACAATATTAACCATGTTCCTGTTTTCTCCTTATTGACGCTGTCCCTTTGTGAATACGGATTTTTTTGCCAAACTTCAGCTTTATTTATATGATTTATATTAAGCAACCATTAACCTCATATTTCATATTAGTAATTGTGCTATTAGGTTGTCATTTTTTTTTTATCCTACAAGTTTTATTAAACATTATGAAGACAGTACAGATTATATTGACTTCATACGAAGAATCAATAATACATTGAATATTCCATACAACACTTTATACCATTTCCTGTCCTAATATCCATTCCCCCCCAATTCCGAACCCAAACACCCCTAACTTGTACAGGTTCACGGGAAACAAAAGTAGTCCTATCCGTGCATCCTTTTCCTGATGTATTTCTTAATCCTTCCGTTGATTACATAATAATCAAAGAAACAAACAGGTAAATATCACATCGCTAGCGAACTCTACAGAGCCTACTGCAGAATATTTTATCCATTCCCCCATTGATTTCGAAATCTTGGTATAGATCCCCTTTTTATATAGATCTCCTTCTCCATCAGAATTGTATTGTTTAGGCTGAAGACACAGGCATGAAAATTGGACCGAGTGGAGTGCGATAAAACATCGCATTTCACTCGGACCAATATTAGCCTATGCGTCAGCGCACATGAGCGATTTATTTTCTCGGCCCCATTTGGACTTAGAAAACAATCGTAGCATGCTGCGACTGAAATGTGAGACTTTCTCTCGCACCCATTCAAGTGTATGGGGCGAGAGAAAAATCGCACTGCACTCGCGGTACACCGGTGTACTGAGAGAGGGAGATAAATCCCTCCCTCCCCTCCTCAGTGCTGGCCTGCCCCTCCTCAGCTGAGGTCCGCTCGCACGGTTGGACCTCAGTTGCAGGGACACTCACATGACACTCAGCTCTGCTGTACTGCCAGCGCGAGCCGAGTGTCATGCGAGGATCACAGTAGATCCCCATGTGGCCCCGGCCTTAAACATTGAATTATTTCTTCCTTCCCTGGTGGGTCACTTGCCAACCAGTGCTCATCAATAGTCTTCCTGGTCTGGTAAAGTATTTTCGAAATGGCAAGTTGATTTGATAAGGAACCAGCCTCCTCATCCACAAGACCTATTACACAAACTTTCAAGTTTAGTGTGAGTCTTGCATTAAATACCTCCTGTAGCACTCTACCCCCATTTTCCCACATTAAATACCTCCTGTAGCACTCTACCCTCATTTTCCCACATTAAATACCTCCCTGTAGCACTCTACCCCCATTTTCCCACATTAAATACCTCCTGTAGCACTCTACCCCCATTTTCCCACATTAAATACCTCCTGTAGCACTCTACCCTCATTTTCCCACATTAAATACCTCCCTGTAGCACTCTACCCCCATTTTCCCACATTAAATACCTCCTGTAGCACTCTACCCCCATTTTCCCACATTAAATACCTCCTGTAGCACTCTACCCCCATTTTCCCATATTAAATACCTCCTGTAGCACTCTACCCCCATTTTCCCACATTAAATACCTCCTGTAGCACTCTACCCCCATTTTCCCACATTAAATACCTCCTGTAGCACTCTACCCCCATTTTCCCACATTAAATACCTCCTGTAGCACTCTACCCCCATTTTCCCACATTAAATACCTCCTGTAGCACTCTACCCCCATTTTCCCACATTAAATACCTCCTGTAGCACTCTACCCCCATTTTCCCACATTAAATACCTCCTGTAGCACTCTACCCCCATTTTCCCACATTAAATACCTCCTGTAGCACTCTACCCCCATTTTCCCACATAAAATACCTCCTGTAGCACTCTACCCCCATTTTCCCCACATTAAATTCCTCCTGTAGCACTCTACCCCCATTTTCCCCACATTAAATTCCTCCTGTAGCACTCTACCCCCATTTTCCCTCAGTCCAGTCAATTGAAAACACGACCAAAACACATGAAGTAAATCCACCCCTTCTTCCCCGCCTTGCACTCACAGGCATTTTTTTCAGGGTTTTTCCTTGCTTTTTTTTCCCCAAATCAATAAAAGCAAGGAAAAACCATCCCAGCAAAGTCTATGAGAATCGGGACTTGCTGTGCCCATATTGCTTTTTTTTAGTTGCTTTTTTGTTTGCTAAAAAAAAAGAAGCAGCATGTCAATTGCTTTAGCATTTTCTCTGCTTTTATCCCCAATTGACTTCAATGGAGTCAGTGAAAAACGCAGCAAAAAACGCATGTGTAATGCTCACGTTGCTTTCTTTTGTGCTTTTTTATGTTCTTTTTGACACCACTGGAGTTCCCTGCAATAGATGATAAAATGATAATAGATAAGCGATCCTGATCGTATGATTTTTGCTGATCTGTGGCCAAATCAGGATTGGACATTCGATCATTTACGGCAAAAGATCTTGACATGGATCGGTAAATGATCGGATGGCATAAACCATCCTCTCCCTGCCCATCACTGCCATGTCAAGTTTTTGCATGGCTGTGATTGGCCACTGTATAAAAACAAAATTTTGATACCCAGCCATGATATCGCCCGGCAATTTGGGGCTGGTATTCTCAGCCTGGGGAGTCCTATTAGGCCACCCCCCAGGCTAAAAAATAGCAACCTGCAGCAGCCCGGGATTGTCGCATCCATTAGATGAGCGCTGTAACTGCAGGCAGAGAGAGAGCCACGATTAGCGGTGATGTCACTCAGGTTAGTGACGGTGCTGGATGTTCACGTGTGACTGCAGGTAACCTGAGTGACGTCACAAGGTGAATTGCGTTCATGCTGGCTGACCATGGGGGTTTCCTATATATCCACCGGCATCAACATCACCGGGGTTCCCTGCACCTACGCCTTGTGGTCTTTACCACGGGACTTTGTTGGAAGTCCGGTGACATAGGTGCTCTGGTCTGTGAGGCGATCCATAGTAAGCCTGGGTCATCATGGTTATCACCCAGGGGTACTATGACAGCAGTCTGGGCTCCGTGAATACTTTCCAGGGACCCGATTTGCCAGGGAGAGGTAAGAGATCCTTCTTCCTTCTGACTGCTGCGTTCACGCTGATCACAGTATTGAGGGCATTAAATTGCTGGGAGCGGCACAAGCACCTCTCTGAGCATGGAGAACCAGGTCCCGGCTGTAACATCAGCCGAAGACCCGGCGGCGACCGTGGGTGGGGATACAGTGCCTAAACCCCCTCGGTTGCCATGACAAAAATAAAGCATGAAAAAATTTTCAGCAGCTTTTTTCCTGCCAAAACATGCTTTAGGTTTTTTTCTGCTGAAAAAAAGCACTGTGGGTACATAGCCTAAGTGTACTTTTCAATAAAGCCTTTGGGTTCTATATAGCTTATGGACCAGGAACAGAAGGGGCAGTCTGAGGTGTATTTATTGAAACGTTCTTTATGGACCCAAAAACATTCTCCCATTCTTCCCTGAGATGGGCCCCATATTTCTTTCCCATCCCAGCTTTGTATTTGCCATAAGGTTTTCTAGGATTCCTACCAACAAGAAGTTATACATTAAGGACATGACACCTTTTGTCATATTTTCCTGTAGCACAGAGTCTAGAATACCATTGTGTGAGATAGTTGGGTCCGAGATTTTCCCCTGCAGTCCAAAAGAGTGTCTCAACTGTAGGTATTTGAGAAGTTAAATTCCTGTTAAAGTTGGTGGAATGAGCAGAATTGTCCATCCCGATATAATTGGTGGACATACTGTATGTTAGACCCTGTTGCCTCCACTGTCCAAAACCTTCAAGAAGTCGTAATTCACCTAATCTGCAGCTGTTCTGTATGGGGGTATATCTGAAGCCCGCCTTCATACCCAGTAAATCTTTACAAGTTTGCCACGCCTTATTTATAAGGAGGAGCGTGTGGTATCCACTGGCTTGTGCCTTAAATTCATGTGATTAATGATACCCTCTCCCCAGCAGGTATTACAGTACTTGTTCCTTTATCTCCCGCTTCTCCTCCAATACCTATCCCTTTAGATGTTGGACTAGCTCCACATATGCGGTAGTGCTAATCCACCACGATCTTTAGATAGGTGCAGCTTTTCTAATTTAAGTCTTGGAATCCCTTTTTCCATACCAAATCCCTGAAAAACCTATGCATCTTTCTAAACCAATACTTGGGGATCCATATTGGTGAATTTTGCGGTATGAATAAGACACAGGGCAGGAGGCACATTTTAATAAGGTTGGTTTGACCCAATACTGATAATTGGCCTTTCCCCCAGGCCTTGACTTTATTTTTAATCTTGGTCACTAAAAGGGCTGAAATTTAGCGACATGTAATCCTTTGCATTTGTAGAGAAGTGTATGCCAAGGTGCTTACATTTCTGTACTACTTGGAGGTTGAAATTTTGGAGAAATTTTGATATGTTGTCTAAGTTATATTCTATGCTCTGTAGCTTGTCAGGAAATGAATGCCACCAAACCACGGGCACATGAATCACAGCCTGGCTGCAAGATTGCCGGCAGATACAATACTCTCTGAAACCCTCCAGCACTTCAGAGAAAATATGCTTTGAAAACAGTCTCTTCCTAGCACTGTCAGGAGTGATTGACAGGTCTTTCCCTATGTGCACATCACAGAGAGAGGTAGTAAACTAGTTTCTGTATGCCGCGCCAATGATCACAAGTCTGAGGATCAGATTAATATGGCTTTATTGTTGCATAGGTCTACGCGTTTCAGGAGCTCTGCCCCCTTCCTCAGCACCATAGAAAACACAACATCAATCATGGGATTTGATGTTGTTGTCTTTTCTATGGTCCTGAGGAAGGGGGCAAAGCTCCTGAAACGCGTAGACCTATGCAACAATAAAGCCACATTAATCTGATCCTCAGACTTGTGATCATTGGCGCGGCATACAGAAACCCGTTTTCTACCTCTCTCTGTTATCTGCCACTTGGGTTGCCGCTGCCTTGGTCCATTTCTACATGCGATTATAGTAGTTGTGACTGTCACAACTACAGTTGGTGAGTATTATTGCTCCCCCCTCCCTTGCCCTGTACCTATAAGGGTAAGACCCTATTGCGCTTTATCTTCCACAGCTTTTTCTCCTATGTGCACATCAGGGAGAGACCTGTCAGTCACCTGCAGCAGCTTTGTGGAACCGGACTAGTCTGGTCTCCGGCTATGGTCACAACTTCAGAGCATTTCAGAGAATAACATACCGTATTTTTCGGACTATAAGACGCACAGGACTATAAGACGCACCCTGGTTTTAGAGGAGGAAAATAGGAAAATAAAATTTTAAGCAAAAAATGTGGTCATGACACACTGTTATGGGGCGAGGATCTGCTGCTGACACTGTTATGGGGGTAATGTCCCCAAATTCTCTACTATGGTACCCCATCCTGGTAATGATCCTCCTGCCTTGTATATACAGTATATGTCCCTCATCCTGTTATATACCATCATCCTGCTATATACTGGCATATGGCCGCATCCTGCTATATACCCCCATCCTGCTCATAATATACCCCCATCCTGCTCATAATATACCCCCATCCTGCTCATAATATACCCCCATCCTGCTCATAATATACCCCCATCCTGCTCATAATATACCCCCATCCTGCTCATAATATACCCCCATCCTGCTCGTATGACCCCATCCTGCTCGTATGACCCCATCCTGCTCGTAATATACCCCCATCCTGGTGTATGGCCGCATCCTGTGGCACATAAAAAAAATAAACGTTCATACTCACCTCACCTTACCTCACTCCCTGCAGCATCGCTCGTCCTCCCGTCTGTGCCAGCGGCAGCGCCGCTGAGTGGAGCCGTCCCCGTTACCCTGCTGCATCGCGATCATCTCCTGTGTCTGTGCCGGCAGCTGCGTGTGGACACGTGCGCACAGCGATGACCTCATCGCTGTGCGCACAGCGATGACCTCATCGCTGTGCGCCCAGCTAGTCTCCACCCAGCCGCCGGCACAGGAGATGATCACGATGCGGCGGGGTAACGGGGACGGCTCCACTCAGCGGCGCTGCCGCTGGCACAGACTGGAGGACGAGCGATGCTGCAGGGGAACGGTGAGTACTGTACACTGATTCACTGCTCTCCGCGCTGGTGATGATGCACGGGGAGTAGTGAATACAGCCGCACATGACCACTCCAGGCTGCAGTTGCCAGGGGTGATCATGCGGGTCGACTGTTTAAACCCCCCCCCCCCATCATCTCGCCCACCTGTCAGTGCCTGCTTCAGCGCTGAGGGATGATGGGTGGGGGATAGGCGTGCATATTAAATGAGCGGGTCCACGTGGTCACGGCACCCTGCTACAGCCTGCTCGTGCCCCCGATGACCCGCTCCACCGCAGCACCCACATTGCCCGCAGCCACATTCATACCAAAAGATGCACCCCCCCCCCAACATTTGGGGGGGAAAAAGTGCGTCTTAGGCTATGTGCGCACAGTGCGTTTTTTGCGCCGTCTTTGCGCGTTTTTCGGGTACGTTTTTGGCCTTAAAACTGCAGGACTTTGCTTCCCCAGCAAAGTCTATGAGTTTTCATTTTTGCTGTACGCACACATCTGGTTTTTTTTACCTGCGTTTTTGAGTAAAAAAAAAAAAATGGACATGTCAGTTCTTTCCTGCGTTTTTCTGCGTTTTCCCCCCCATGCAATGCATTGGAAAAACGCAGCAAAACTCAGAGATCAAAAACAAAGCAAAACGCAGCCAAAAACGCACCAAATCGCGGCAAAAACGCATGCGTTTTTTAGATGCAGGTGCGTTTTTGTGCGTTTTTAGCGGCCAAAAACGCACAAAAACGCAGCGTCAAAAAGACGCAGTGTGCGAACCTAGCCTTATGGTCCGAAAAATCCGGTACCTAGCTGCAATCTTGCAATGTTTGGGCAGCATGAATCGCTTAGCTTGACTTCTATTGTTACATTTGCACAAAGTTACAGGGTTTTACTGTTTATTTATTGCCTTTATCTTTCTTCTTTGCTTAGCTTATTTCTTCCAGTCTCCCATTTCTAAACTTGGACAGATTTGAGGACCTGCAAGCGATAATTAATACTCCATCAGTGCAACAACGGGTGAGACATAAACGTTTGTGTTACATCCATGGGTTCTCTTTTATAGTTGGTATCCTGAAGATCATTTCCTTTATTATGTTCTTTATATTAAACAGCAATCAAATCCCTTAGTAGACGAAGATGATGATGACGATGAAGATGCTGAGGAGCTGGGGCACACGGAGACTTATGCAGATTATATGCCTTCTAAATGTAAATTCTTATACAATAATCAATAAATCAATGTGATGCTAAGTATACAGTTTGTTTACTGATACGTCATCTCCTTCTTGTCTTATGTGAAGCTAAACTAGGTATCCAGCACCCTGACCGAGTAGTGGAGACCAGCACCCTCTCCAGTGTCCCTCCACCAGACATCACCTATGCTCTTTCCCTTCCTAGTTGTATTGTTGGAAAAGGACTTCTGTCTGCTTTACAGCTTGAAGCCATAGTGTACGCTTGTCAGGTGTGTGTCATAACCGTATTGCCCGAGCAGACATCTTCATCTGAAGGGGATGAGTTATACATTTTTCTGTTCTCTTGAAGCAACATGAAGTGATCCTCCCCAGTGGTCAGCGAGCTGGATTTCTGATTGGCGATGGAGCTGGTGTAGGAAAGGGAAGAACTGTTTCTGGGATCATATTAGAAAACTTCTTAAAGGGCATGAAAAAAGCTCTTTGGTAAATACATTTTTTGAAACCATAAAATATTATTTTCTAATTTTAAACTTTTGTAACCTGTCTGCCTAAAATATCATCTCTAATCTTTTGGCAGGGTCCACATGCCTCAGTTTTTAAAAAAAAAAAAAAAAAAATAAAAATGAAATAAAATGTAATAAAAAGCAATAAAATTGTATGTACCCTATAATGTTAGCAATAAAAATTTTAGCTTGTCACGCAAACGTTTGTATGTTAGATTGTGAGCCCCTACTGGGCAGAATTTAATGGCTCCATATAAGCAATGCAAAATAATTAAACTAGTGGAAAAAAAGATTGTAAAATGTATTTAAGGGATTAGGTAAGATCGGTCCTGTGCTTTCCTTGCGAGTCAACAGATATCACATAGTGAGCTGACAATCCATATACAGAGGCTGGAGCAAGTGGCTTCTTAAGTGCTCTACCATTCCCAGGTATCCGTGATGCGGATCAAAATCTGACACATCTCTGCCATTTTTTTGTTGTTACAGACACGTGGGCTGTGAAAAATCATGCACATGTAAATGCCTCCATAGATTATATGTTCATGGTCAATCTATGACAATCCATGCATCTAACGTGTATGTGAACAATGGATGTTTGAATGAGGACTAAAGCAGATCTGGCACCAGATGTTAAGTGGCCAGGTTTTACTCCTTTTATTTTTCCCTGAGTGTCCATTTTTATTTTCTAAATCTGCCATATGGTTCCATAGTTATGGGCCTTTTTATTTACTGCTAAGGTTCATCTTTATGAAGGGAGCCTTCTTCAATGCAGAGTAGCCTAGAGACGTGCCCTCAGAGAATCCCTTATTATAGACACAGAACTAGTACTAGATGAAAAGGCCCATGTTTCTGAAACTGTATGTGGATTGGGAAAAAAAAAGAAATACTTGAGGGAGCAGCTGGAATAAAATAAGAGTAAATACTGGTCACTTGTGACCTGGTGACGGTCCTCTTTAAATAAAACAAATCAAACAAACCAAAAAATCACGCAAGTTTGATATCTTCAGAATCGTACTTACCTGGTAAATCTTGTTGCCAATATATTTGTTTCACAGTCTACTGTAAGGATATATACAATGTATGTAAGGCCTAAGCCATACGGCAAGAAAATTGGTGCGAGCGGAGTGCGATAAAACATCGCATTCTACTCTGACCAATTGTAGCCTGTGTGTCGGCGCACATGAGCGATTATTTTCTCAGCCCTAATCGGACCGAGAAAACAGTCGCAGCATGCTACGATTGTAAGGTGAGACTCTTTTCTCTCGCACCCATTCAAGTGAATGGGGCGAGAGAAAAATCGCACTGCACTCGTGGTACGCGCGTGCAGAGCGAGAATCGCAATAGCCGGCTACAGAGGAGAGGGGGAGATAAATCCCTCCCACCCCTCCTCCGTGCCAGCCCGCCCCTCCTGAGAGCCAGCCTACCCCCCCGCAGCTGAGCTCCGCTCAGTCGGACCTCAGTCGCAGGGATACTAGCATGACACTCGGCTCCTGCTGTGCTGCCAGCGTGAGCAGTGTCATGTGAGCATCGCACTAGTGCCCCGTGTGGCCCCGGCCTAATATTGTGGCTTGTGGCGTGGGGGTGCAATAAGGCAGGTTTGCACGTTTTTTTTCTGCACATGCTGTAGTAGGGTTGATGCTGTAGGATACCCACTATTAGGGCATAGCGTTTGATAACACCTGAGTAGATTAGCAAAGAGCAGCGTCCACTCTGGAAGATTTGGCCCAGCCCTTTAGACTACGACAATATTGCCGAATTGCTTGAGCTATCTGCTGTTCCATGCTTTTGATAATGGGTTGTCCAGGTTTTTTTATACAATACAATATCACAAGGTGGCAAGTAAGTTCTCCTATTTTTCTTAGCTTGGTTTTAAAAACAGATTGTTTAAAAATGTAAAAGCTTTAAATTTACCAACACTTTTCTTCTGCAGCAGATGTTCCTCTTGTTGATGAGGTGTAATCACTGCTATAAATTAACATGTGGAGGGGAAAAGGAGGTGAGGGGTGAAGAGGGACTCATGATGCTAAATTGCAGTCCATACTCAGTTTCTCTCACTTTCTATATCGACAACTACCACATCTGTCCATGTATTGTAAAATTGTTCACTTCTTAAATAGAGAACAGGGATTGAAATCCTTTTTTCCCCCCACCACAGGTTTAGTGTATCCAATGACCTCCGCTGTGATGCAGAGCGAGACTTGAGAGATATCGAGGCCACCTGTGTTCCGGTGCATGCTCTTAGTAAGGTAGGCCTGTCATACGTTTCCACTGCTTTTCACTAACCTTGAGTTCTGTACATTAGGCAACTAGCACAGCTTCTATATACTCAGCTATATGGACATGTGAAGAATCAAACGCTGCTGAGAATCAGATCTTTAAGATCTCAGTTAATATATCATATTAATACAGATACTGCCTTCTGCTGGGCCCCAATAGGAAGAGAGTACGCGTAGAGATGATTCTCTGTAACATGAAAATGCTTCTGTATGTAGAAGATATCGGCAACAATTGCTTTTCAATGTTTGTCCTTCTATGTCAGTGATTTTCAGATGAACAGACATTATATGGAAAAGCCATAGAGGTCTGATCAGTAACTGACCTACCCCTAGTATCACATTCCCAGTAAGCTATGTGGGTTCCTTGTCATCCACTCACTAATGTCCAGGGTTGCTTTTCCACAATCAGAGCTTTTTATATACATTTATTTTACTGATGTAGAACTGTTTTATGTGTGACAAACTGTTTTGGGTTTTTTTTGTTTGTTTTTGTTTTTATTATAAGTGTTGGTTTGGGGTGCATTATAATTGTTTGTTTATTTTTTTAATTAAATGTTTTTATTAAAGTTTGACAAGTTACAACCAAATAAACATTGGAGGCTACCCAGCCTCTACCCCCCTCCCACCCCTCCCCTCCCCAACAAACATTGAACTGTCTTGTAGAAAGGAGAGATAATGTCAAATCTGCAGCTCCACACATTCCTAGACATAAGCTGGTGTCACACTAAACGACAGCGACAACGACGTCGCTGTTACGTCACCATTTTCGGTGACGTAACAGCGACCTTGTAAGTCGCTCTTATGATCGCTGCTTAGCTGTCAAACACAGCAGAAGCAGCGATCATAAGGTCGCTGTGCTACATGTTCAGAGAGCAGGGAGCCGCGCTTAGCGCTGGCTCCTTGCTCTCCTGCAGCACACATCGGGTTAATTAACCCGATGTGTGCTGCAGCTACATGTCACAGTTCAGAGAGCAGGGAGCCGCGCTTAGCGCTGGCTCCTTGCTCTCCTGCAGCACACATCGGGTTAATTAACCCGATGTGTGCTGCAGCTACATGTCACAGTTCAGAGAGCAGGGAGCCGCGCTTAGCGCTGGCTCCTTGCTCTCCTGCAGCACACATCGGGTTAATTAACCCGATGTGTGCTGCAGCCACATGTCACAGTGCAGGAGCCGGCACTGGCAGCAAGAGCGGAGGCTGGTAACCAGCGTAAACATCGGGTAACCAGGGAAAGGTCTTCCCTTGGTTACCCGATGTTTACGCTGGTTACAGCTTACCGCAGCTGCCAGTGCCGGCTCCTGATCGCTTCATTTCGTCGCTCTCTCGCTGTCACACACAGCGATGTGTGTGTCACAGCGGGAGAGTGACGACCAAAAAATGAAGCTGGACATTCAGCAACGACCGGCGACCTCACAGCAGGGGCCAGGTCGTTGCTGGATGTCACACACAGCGACAGCGACGGGACGTCGCTGCAACGTCACAGAAAATGGTGACGTAGCAGCGACGTCGTTGTCGTCGTCGTTATGTGTGACACCAGCTATAAGCTCTTAAGTACCATTATTACATTTATCAGGTAATCCAATTAGACTTTTGTTTTTCTTTGTTTCTGCTTTGTTTGGCATTGTACACTGTTAAATGTCATTTTTGATTTAAGGCCCCGTCACACTAAGCAACATCGCTAGCAACATCGCTGCTAACGAACAACTTTTGTGACGTTGCTAGCGATGTTGCTGTGTGTGACATCCAGCAACAACCTGGCCCCTGCTGTGAGGTCGTTGGTTGTTGCTGAATGTCCTGGGCCATTTTTTAGTTGTTGCTGTCCTGCTGTGAAGCACAGATCGCTGTGTGTGACAGCGAGACAGCAACAACTAAATGTGCAGGCAGCAGGAGCCGGCTTCTGCGGAGGCTGGTAACCAATGTAAACATCGGGTAACCAAGAAGCCCTGTCCTTGGTTACCCGATATTTACCTTCGATACCAGCCTCCGCCGCTCTCACTGTCAGTGCCGGCTCCTGCTCTGTGCACATTTAGCTGCAGGACACATCGGGTTAATTAACCCGATGTGTACTGTAGCTAGGAGAGCAGGGAGCCAGCGCTAAGCATTGTGCGCTGCTCCCTGCTCTGTGCACATTTAGCTGCAGCACACATCGGGTAATTAACCCGATGTGTGCTATAACTAGGAGAGCAGGGAGCCAGCGCTCAGTGTGTGCTGCTCCCTGTTCTCTGCACGTGTAGCTCCGTGCGCTGGTAACCAAGGTAAATATCGGGTTGGTTACCCGATATTTACCTTAGTTACCAAGCGCAGCATCTTCCACGCGGCGCTGGGGGCTGGTCACTGGTTGCTGGTGAGCTCACCAGCAACTCGTGTAGCCACGCTCCAGCGATCCCTGCCAGGTCAGGTTGCTGGTGGGATCGCTGGAGCGTTGCTGTGTGACATCTCACCAGCAACCTCCTAGCAACTTACCAGCGATCCCTATCGTTGTTGGGATCGCTGGTAAGTTGCTTAGTGTGACGGTACCTTAAAGGTCCAGTCACACTAAGCAACTTACCAGCGATCCCAACAACGATAGGGATCGCTGGTAAGTTGCTAGGAGGTTGCTGGTGAGATGTCACACTGCGACGCTCCAGCGATCCCACCAGCAACCTGACCTGGCAGGGATCGCTGGAGCGTGGCTACACGAGTTGCTGGTGAGCTCACCAGCAACCAGTGACCAGCCCCCAGCGCCGCGTGGAAGATGCTGCGCTTGGTAACTAAGGTAAATATCGGGTAACCAACCCGATATTTACCTTGGTTACCAGCGCACGGAGCTACACGTGCAGAGAACAGGGAGCAGCACACACTGAGCGCTGGCTCCCTGCTCTCCTAGTTACAGCACACATCGGGTTAATTACCCGATGTGTGCTGCAGCTAAATGTGCACAGAGCAGGGAGCAGCACACAATGCTTAGCGCTGGCTCCCTGCTCTCCTAGCTACAGTACACATCGGGTTAATTAACCCGATGTGTCCTGCAGCTACATGTGCACAGAGCAGGAGCCGGCAGCACAGGCAGTGAGAGCGGCGGAGGCTGGTAACAAAGGTAAATATCTGGTAACCAAGGACAGGGCTTCTTGGTTACCCGATGTTTACTGTGCTTACCAGCCTCCGCAGAAGCCGGCTCCTGCTGCCTGCACATTTAGTTGTTGCTGTCTCGCTGTCACACACAGCGATCTGTGCTTCACAGCGGGACAGCAACAACTAAAAAATGGCCCAGGACATTCAGCAACAACCAGCGACCTCACAGCAGGGGCCAGGTTGTTGCTGGATGTCACACACAGCAACATCGCTAGCAACGTCACAAAAGTTGTTCGTTAGCAGCGATGTTGCTAGCGATGTTGCTTAGTGTGACGGGGCCTTAAGACTCTAACCTGTTCCCATGCTACTCTTCTTTCCAAACCTCCGTCATCATTATAGATAAGTTCTGCAAAAATTTCTCGCCTTTTTTCCCCTTGTTATCAATTTAGAGTAAGCCCAATCTAAACCTAATCAGTTCCCTCGAAGCCAACCCTGACCCATCTATCCATCGTGCCCATATTTTTTCAAATTTGACGCCATTTCTTTTCCGATATATACTTTTTTCCGCATTTATCACCCAATTAACTTTTTTGACATATTCAGATATTGTAGGACTGTGGTCCGAGATCCAGTGTTGAGCGATTAGTTTCCTGGCAATATATAATGGTCTTTATACGGCCACTTTGCCCTCCTCCTCCAAAGGTAAATCCTCCACGTATCCCAGAATACATACAAAGGGAGTTAAGCTCGTCTCGATCATATATACTCTATTGATTATCTCTGTCACCTCTCTTCAGTAATGTTCAATATCAGGACACGACCACGTCATATGTAATAGATCTGCGGAACATATTTTGCATCGCGGGCAGAAGGGGTCAGTTCTAACTCCAATATCAAACAGGAATCTAGGAGTGCGATATACTTGGTGAATAACGAACAGGTGTGACAGTCTGTATGCCTCCACCAATGATAGACTTGGAATTCTTTGTAAAATTTCTACCCATTGGTTGTCCTCAATAGGTCCTATAGCTCGTTCCCATTTTACCTTTACGTTTACTGGACAATTCCGGTGCACCAGATATAATAGATCCCAGTATAAACGAGAGATCACATCCCGCTGAGCCTCTAGAGGTTGCTATGCGTTGCATAAGTTTGTTCTGCTCCAATGCTCCACCCGTAATAGAGGTTTCTGTCTGATAGGCATGTCTCAGTTGCAAGTACTTATAAAACTCCGAATTCTGGATCCCAAACTCTGCTTGCAATTGAGGAAAGCCTCTGAGTTGGCCCTCCTCCACAATATGTGTGAATCTATTTATCCCTCTCAAAGCCCAGCTCCCAAACTCTTCTAAACGATGCAAGTTAGGTAACCATGGAGTTTTCCATATAGAGCTATATTGTGAAATTCCATGAATGTCTTGTAGTTTTTTAGTTTTATCCCAACATTTTTGGATTAGTAGTAGGGTTGGGCAACTATTGGCAGCAGCTCCAAAGCCTCCTGCCTCTAGAACCTCGTATAGATTAGTGGAGTGAAAATATTGTTGTAGAATCATATACTATGCCCCCCCCTCCAGGGTCCTCCCATCACCGAATGTGCTGAAGCTGAGCCGCCAGATAGTAAACCCATGGATTGGATACCGCCAGACCTCCACTACTTTTATCTCTCTGCAGGGTCTCGAGCCTAATGCGTGGCATCTGTCCGCCCCAAATCAATTCCCGAAATAATGTGTTTACCTTATGGAAAAATCTTTGTGGGACCCATTGTGGAGAGTTGTGTAGCTTGTATAGTAGTTGGGGCATCCAGATCATTTTGATCAGGTTAGTGCGGCCAACTGCTGAGAAGGGCAGGCGAGACCAGACTTCCTTCTTATCCTTAAATTTCGACAGAATAGGGGTTAGGTTGAGACTCTCAATCCTCGACACGAGTGGTGACCATTATCCCCAAATATTTAAACTGGGCAACAACCTGTAGGCCTGAGTGTACGTAGTTAGGTGAGTTTGTGGCTCCATCCACCGGAAGTAATAGACTTTTCCCAGTTGATTGATAGACCTGAGTACTTCCCAAATTCTTTTATAACCCCCATTGCCCTTGGCAGTGATGATGTTGCATTGGCCAGAAAAAGGAGTGTCATCTGCGTACAACGCTATTTTTTTTCCTCCTGACCACCCCTCCTGAACCCTGTTATGTCTGGATTGGATCTAACCATTGCCGTCATCGGCTCAACGGCCAAAGCAAATAGTAAGGGGCATAGCTGGCATCCCTGGCGGGTGCCCCTACCTAGGTGGAGAGGGAGAAGTAAGGCATCCATTAACTTTGATCCTTTTGATCCTAGGAGTAGGGTTATTATTTAGAAGTCTTACCCAGGAAATAAAATCCCTCCCCAGTCCAAATCTGTCAAGTACTGCTCAGAGAAACTCCCACTCAATAGAGTGGAAAGCCTTAGCGACGTCTAGGCAGCAAATTACTCTATCCCCTGAGTTATCAACTGGCAATTGTAGGTTGAGGTGTAACCGTCGTATATCCACTGCCGTTGATCTGGAAGGCATGAACTCCGACTGGTCCAAATGGATTAGTGAAAGTATAACCTTATTAAGTCTGGAAGCTAGTACTTTAGCTATTATCTTGATATCTGTAGGTAACAGAGAGAGAGGTCTATAAGAGTCAGGGATGAGGGGGTCCTTGCCAGGTTTAGTTATGACAACTATCACCGCTTCTCACATCGACTGGGTCAGGGAGCCATATTTGGCTGCTTGCTGGAAGGTCGACAGCAGCTGGTGGAGCAGGATGTCTCCAAACTTTTTGTAAATCTCGGTGGGGATCCCATCTGAACCCGGTGACTTATTATTGGGCATGGAGAACACTGCTAAATGCAACTCTTCCAGTGTGAGTGGACTGTTTAGGTATACCCTGTCCTCAGCTGAAAGTGAGGGCAAGGGGATGTCTTTCAGGTAAGAAGCTATCTGTTCCCTATCATATTGCAGTTTAGGGCTAGGTTCGCACACTGCGTCTTTTTGACGCTGCGTTTTTGTGCTTTTTTGGCCGCTAAAAACGCACAAACGCACCTGCGTCGAAAAAACGCATCAAAAAACGCATGCGTTTTTGCCGCGATTTGGTGCGTTTTTGGCTGCGTTTTTGATCTCTGCGTTTTGCTGCGTTTTTCAAATGCATTGCATGGGCGGAAAACGCAGAAAAACGCAGGAAAGAACTGACATGTCCATTTTTTTTTAACTCAAAAACGCAGGTAAAAAAAACAGATGTGTGCGGACAACAAAAATGAAAACTCATAGACTTTACTGGGGAAGCAAAGTCCTGCAGTTTTGAGGCCAAAAACGAACCCGAAAAACGCGCAAAAACGCACTGTGCGCACATAGCCTAGTACTGTAAAGTTGTTCGTAGAATTCAGAGAAGGTAGACAAAATGTGGTCAGGTTGATTGACTATGGTCCCGGTTTTGTGCCTTAGTGCCCACACAAGTGTGTTCCCCCTTTGTGCTTTGGCAATCACCGCTGATAAATGGCCTGCTTTTTCGCCCTCTTCAAAGACTCCCTGTTATGAAAAAAGTCTTTTGTTAGTGGCCCTTAATGTGAGCGTCATATGCTTCTTGTGCCACCCTCCATTCCAATAAGTCCCGTGTATCCCCTGACAGAATGTACTTCTGTTCTGTCGTCTGGACCCGTTCTTTAAGAAAAATTTCAAATTGTGCCGACTTAATTTTATGTTTAAACTGTGTTTATTAAGCAAAGGGATATCAAATACAATATGCATATACATTTTTCCAAGGAGAAAAGAAAAGAAAAAAAAAAAAAACAACAATAGTATTGCATTCTGTATAATTGTGCTTAATTAGCAATTTATCCTCTACTGTCTCGGTAAGGGCTAAGCCACACGGCGAGAAAAACAGTGCGAGTGGAGTGCGATAAAACATCGCATTCCCCTCGGACCAATTCTAGCCTGTGTGTCAGCACACATGAGCGATTATTTTCTCAGCCCTAATCGGACCGAGAAAACAATCGCAGCATGCTGCGATTGTAATCCGAGACTCTTTCTCTCGCACCCATTCAAGTGAATGGGGCGAGAGAAAAATCGCACTGCACTCGCAGTACACCGGTGTACTGCTAGTGCAGTGCGAGAATGGCAATAGCCGGCTACGCAGTAGAGAGGGAGAGAAATCCCTCCCTCCCCTCCTGAGAGACGGCCCGCCCCCCGCAGCTGAGGTCTGCTCGCACGAACGGACCTCAGTTGCAAAGACACAGGCATGACACTCGGCTCTGCTGTACTGCCAGCACGAGCCGAGTCTCATGCAAGTGGATCGCAGTAGTGCCCGTGTGGCCCCAGCCTAATTCCCAAGGTAACTAAAAAACCTTGAATAAAAATAAAATAACAGAAGATAGAAGAAGAAAGAAAAAAAAAACACCCCTATTTAGAAAACTGAGCAAAAAAAATAGATAAAGTCTGATTGAAGAAATGAAAATAGATAAAGAAAAGGGAAAGCGGATGATGAAGGGGGAAGAAAAAAAAAAAAGGTGGGGGGGGGGGGTAAGGGGAATAAAGTCTTTTCTCCCACTCACACCCCTTCAAGTAGCTCCCGGAACTCTGAGGAGTCTAGATACGTTATCCAGGGTCCCCAAATCCGAGCAAATTTATCACCCGTTCTGTCCTTCTCCGCAGTAAGGTCCTCCATCCTCTGAAGGCTGACCATCTACCCTACCCAATCCGTCAAGGAGGGGCTCATTGTGGACTTCCACAATCTTGGAATAACCATCCGAGCTGCAGTTAGACAAAATCTCAACAAGTCACCTTTCTGGGATTTGATAGAGCTCAGAAGAACAGAAAGAAGAGCCACCTGTAGAGAACCACGTACCTGGTTCCCACTCATCTTCCGGTACACATAGAATATTGATTCCAGAAAGGTTGAATTTTAGGGCAACTCCACCAAATATGTAACATGGAGTCTCTATCCACACCACACCTCCAGCACCTATCTGACACCAGAGGGAAGACCCTATGTAGGGTCTCTGGGCAACGATACCATCGGGTGAGGACTTTCTAATTTTTTTTTCTTGTGCTGAGCAAGCCATTGACAACCTGTGGGTCCACATCTACCCCGAGCTCTCCCCTCCATCTTGAGGTGACTTTAATGCCAACAGCGTCATCTCTATGATTCATATATTTATAGAGGAGTGAGATGCAGTGAGTAGGTGGCAACTCCAATAAGAATGATTTTTCAAACTGTGTAGGGCAAGCAGCAAATATTTTTTCTCTACCCTCAGAGTAAAGAAACGATCCAAGACACACCTCGCCTGCAGGCATCTGGTTGTCTTTTTTTTTTTTTTCCCCTTTCTCAGCTGGGGGCAGGATCTGTTTCAGACCTGTTTTAGATGTTAGCCTTTAGAGGCCAAGTTAGGTGTTAACCTTTTTTCTCTTTTTTTGTTTTTAAGATGGATCACTTATAGGGTAACCGGATGTAGTTGTGAACTTTGTTTCACCCATGTAGTTGCGGAGAGTACAGACTGTAATGGTTCAGTTAGTATCCTCTTGCGCCTTTATGACTAGCCCATGTACTTTAATGCAGTCGGCGATAATGTACCAAGGTAGTGGTCTTTAAGTTTTGTGGTCTCTTTCCCGCCCACCCACCACTATAGTGCATGCAATTGCATGAAGCAGAAGATAGTCCGGACTTTACCAACTTTTAGCCTTGTTCAAGATAAAGGAGTTAAGTAGGTCCCCCTAAGCTATATGCATACGTTGTAGATTTAATTGCAGACAATCTGCAACCACATCTGCATGTTCCGGCAGGAAAAATGCTGCGGCAAAAACACGCATTTTTGCCTCTTCTTTTTTTTTTTTTTTTTTTTTTTATTGCTTTTTTCCCCACTGCTTTCAGTGGTAAAAACGTAGAAAGAATTGACACAACACTTCAGGATTCTCATTGACTTTGCTGGCATCAGGATAACCCTGAAAAAAAGCGTCAACGCACTTTTTGCCCACAGCCTTACTGTAGCCCTGTATTGTAGTGCTTCCCTGGTCATTTTTCAATGCAGTGTTTTCTCTCTCCTGTCACCTCTTTGCCGCTTCTTCACCTTCCTTCTCTTCCTCAGATCTTCGGGTCTTTCCCTTTGGTCAGGGGTGGGGTGTGAGTGGAGAAGGGGTAATTTCCGTGCTGTTAAGGATGCTTTCAGCTGTTGGGGAGGAGGTAGAGGTCTTGTAAGCTGGTGTATTTTTGCCACATTTGGTATTCAATCTCATGGAGTGAACATGGTTGTAGCCTTCCACTATTTACAGCCTACATTACTTTTTACGATTAGTTTATTCAATGTACTCTAACCTCAAACCAATTGGTGTAGAGCGCAGACACTGCCCACTGGTTAATCAGTCTGCCGGCCAATCAGCACTGTCAGTGTGCACATCCCTCCCCCCTTCCTCCTTCCTGGTCTATTGGTACAGTTGATGGATCCCGCCCGCTGGGCAATCAATGTGTCCAGCATGCACCCACTTCTCTGACCAACCAGAGCATGCAACAGTGCCACAAACCATGAGGCCCAACCCTTTCGGTTTCTAACCTCACTTAGGCCCTGCCCCCTTCTGCTGTGGGCTTTGCCCTCTTCTGCTATGAGCCCCCCCCCTTCTCCTGCGGGCCCCACCTCTTCCTGTAGTATGGCAGTGCCATTTTGCCTGGGTATTCTCCCAGGATGGCTGGCCTCAGCTTGTTCACATTACTTCACCGGCTGGCCTTCGCGTCTTTGTTCACAATCCTGTCGGAGTCTCACATCTTAGAGATCCTTGGACCAGATAGGCTGTTCTGATGCTCCCCCTCACTTCTATTGCCATTTAGCCTTTTTAGCAGTCCCTATGCCTTCTCTGTCATAAAGCCAGAGTTTAGTAGAGACTGCACAAGCTCGACTATCCAGTCTGCCTTAGTCACCTAGTATGCTTGCATTTAATGTGAAGTTGGGTTTCCCGCAAATCAAGCCTTAGTATTTTGTGCTGCTGGTACCTCATGTTCTGGGTATGAGGAAGTGAATTTCCCCCTACTGGGGTTTTGACTTTTAGCTCTTTTGTATACTACACCCTGGTTGCGGTAGTGGAATTATTGTTTTGGGCTATATTACCTCTGCTCAGTGTAACACCCACTGGCTGGACTGCATCTACACCGCAGATGGCGATGTCTGTCCAAATGTCCTTGTATTGGGTTTTCCAGATCATCTTGTTTACCCCTTGGCAAGTGCAGTTTTTTTTAGGGGTTCATCCCATGGCGATTTACACTTTGGGCACAACCGACACCATTCTTGTCACTCGCGCATTCCACTTCTAAGTAGACTGTAGCCTTGTTTCAGCGGGGCCCAAATTCGCCAAAGGTTCATTGTCCTTGTTTGCGGCTGTGAAGAGTCTGTTTCCATTCAGTCCTTGGTGTGCTGACCACTTTCCTGAGTGAGTGAGACCTACCAGCTAAGGCTATTCTGTGGGGCAAAGCTAGCTGAGAACCCCACAACCTAGATGCTTCTTTGTCTACCACTCTGGGGAGGACAGACCCTTCGGCTTAGACCTCCCATTTGAGTGAATCCTGTAGGTGACCCTACAATCCAGAGGTTATTCTGACCACCTTACAGAGTGGGTAATACCTACCAGTTAAGGTCGTGCAGCTGGTTGAATCTCACCGAGGACCCTGCAAATCCACAGGTTATTCAGACCATCTTTTCTGAGGGAATCATACCCAACTGCCTCGCAGATTTCACAATGATCCCACAACTCAGACTACGTGATCCATCGCAGTCTCTACGTGTTGCATTGCACAAGTGATCCAGAAACATTCTCCTTTTTTCCTAGGGGAGTCAGAGCAGCTGTGCATTCTCTCTATAAAGCGGACCAAATAATTAACGATTTACAGGCCCTCCAACACTTTCTTCAGTGGTTCTCAACCACCCAACAGAGGCTCCTTTGAGAAAGAAGGTCGTGCGTGTGATTTAGATAATACGAGTGGTACCTTACGGGCTTCTGACTACTTTCCACAGTTGGTCAGATCTACACTTTACTCTCGCAGGGAGGTGTAGCGCTCAGGTGAGTCACAGTATCCTATCTAGGCTCTTATGTTGAGGGCAGCTATGCTGTACTCTCCTTTAGGGGTAGTTTTGGGTGCCATGCCAGATGATAGTCCAAGCACTTCACTAAGGGTTAGACCACTAGCTCCATTTTGACCTTGTCAGAGAGCCCATGGTACTCTATCCACTCTCTTTCAGAGGGGTCAGATTATCAGGCAGAGCTTGCTCAGTAGGACGCGACTGAGCAAGCAATACTGAGTACTGACTGTACTCTGAGTGAGTCTGACCTGTTAACCTGAGTCTTTTTTAACTTTTTAGATCAGATGGCATAGGCAAGTTACACTGCATGGAAGAAGACCAGGCGGGGCACTTTCTGTTTGTTTATTTTAGCTGGTTCAACTAAGCGAGATCCCTCGAAGGGTGTATTGCAATTGCACACCAGTCAGTACTCTGATCTCCTCCCCTGATAAGTCAGACCATCGGACTCTGACTTTCTTGGTTGAATGTAACATGTAACCAGTCTGGTGGACTCTAACCACTTTCCAGGGCAGATGCCTTTCGGAGTTGACTGTCAGGCTAACTGAGACCATCAGTTTGGCATGTTCCATAGGCATTGTTCTGACCCATTATTTTGTTCTTAGCAGGTCATCACCACAAGTAAGTATACACCTGACAAAGGCTCCTGTCTGGAGCTGAAAAACTGGTTTATGGGTTATTCTGTGAAATCTAATAAAGGTAAAGAATTATTGCCATATATTGCATCTTAATGGACAGTGCTCCATTACTACAACTATTGTCTACCACCACAAGCGAGACCTTTTGTACGGTTGGTCATGCTAGTCATGCAGGCAATTCATTTGGCACCTCGACCACTATCCAGATAATTCGTACCCTGTACTTCGAGTGAACAACAGGTGTCAGGTCTGAGTCACCTAGGAAGAGACCAATCGACAAAGACCTTTCGGTTTTGATGGCTTTGTAGGTTTTCTGTGCACTTTTTCAACTGCCAACCAGTATTTTTGTCTCAGGAAGAAATTCTCAGCTTAGCAGCCTAAGTAGCCTTGACTCAGCTTTCCGGTGAATGACTTGTGCTCCCTTTTCATTGATGAGTCCAGCCTTAAGATCCAACATTTCTTTTAATTCAATCGACCGGGGTTACAGACTTACCCAGCAAGTCTTTTTTGCTTAAATGTGAGGTTGTAGATGGTTCACACTCATTGAGGCTTCTTCAGCCAATTCAGGAGACCATAGATCAGAATACACGAGGATTGATGCTCCTGGGTAGGGCGGTACTTTTTAGATCATTGAATAGCAATTGAGGCAGCTAGCTCATTTCTTGATTTCATCAGTTATGCTGTCCCGATTGCCACCTTATCCTAGGTCTTGTTACCTCCTACGGAGCTCTGGCCAGGTCTATTTCATTTAGGTGTTAATGCAAGTCATTTAGACGATTGATGTCCAGGGCGTCTGGAGATCTTACACCTCTGAGGGTCTACTGCCTACACTAGAAGTACCCTCAGTAGGTGATGGATTAAGGTAGACTGAATTTTTGATTGCCGATTTAGCTTGGTATTCTGCCGAGTGAGTCCAGAACTCCCATTTGTTGGGCAGATGCTCTCAAGCACCATCCATAACATCCAGTCAGAACTCTCCCAGGGTTGTCCTTTTCTAGACCATTTTTTTTTATCATTTAGTACCAGAATTGTCCTCTTCTAGACCATTTTTTTTGATCATTTAGTACCATTGCTCCGCAGTTTTGAAGTCTCTTGCTTTTTCACATAGGGTTTGTCTGACTAGGATTAGAGGACTTGAAGGTCAATTTTCTGAAATTTACGTTAGTGCACCTTTCATAGGTGAGAACGTATGGGCAGCGTTTCTATGGAACAATCCTTTCTTTTCCCCTCACTTATGACAGCACCACGTGATTATATGGGTGTTGTTATGGGTTCTGTAAAAAACAACTACCGGTAAGTAACCTTGGTGGGTTTTTTTTTTGCTTTTGCATGTCTTGTTGAACTTTGGTAGACTCCTAAGTGTCAGGTTTCTGCCTAGGATATAGTGGTCTAGATGAATTCGTCTTGTAGTCCAGAGGTCAGGATTTCTCATTCAGGCAGGGAAGACTCGTAGTCACTGTATTATTCCCCAGGATCCAGGAGCCCTCTTTGCTTTCATGCCACCCTTCAGTACCCCCCCCCCCCCCTTTTTTTTTTTTTTTCGCTAATCTGAGAGATTTCTCCAGGTCCCCTGTTTTAGTAATTTTTCTTTCTTCTTCTCCAGGACAATATGTTCTGGGATCCAGCTCCCTCCTTTTGCTGTAGTGACGTTTTTCGTTTTTTCACATTAATAAGAAGATTGCTTTGCTTTCTTTTAGGTATTTTTACTTTTCTGCTACCTGAGAGGTCCTTACATAGTCTGACATAGACAGAGCTATTCAGGTCTGCCTGTCTCACTGCTCCATTCGGATGTCTTGTGTGGTCATTCTAGTATTCTCTGCAGAGGTCCCATCGCCTTGTGGTTGACCATCATTAGCTTATTAGTTTAGCCACTAGAAAGGCTTATATGGCAGATGTTCCACCTTGCTTAGGCTGTAGTAGCTTCTCGGGCTGTTCTAAACCAGGCCTAAGTTATGCAGCTATGCAGAGCACCTACATCGTTATAGGTGGATACCTTTTTTAAGTTTTACAGGGTTTGCACCTTTTGCTTCTACAGACGCAGGTCTTGGCAGTAAGATTCTGCAAGTGACAGTTGTCAAAGTGGCAGCTTGAGTAGAAGTGGGAAATTTTTTGTAGATTTTTGGTACTCCCCATAAAATCTGTTTCTTGTTAGTCTTTTTATTAGGAGACACAGCTCCCTCCCCTGGATGTCTAGTCGGGTGTGCATTTAGGTTGTTCTTCTCTTAGTACTATACTGTAAGTTTGCTGGCAATACTGCTTCCTCACTAAAATGGTGAGGAGCCAATTAGTTCTATGTAATATATGCCAGCCTCCAGGTGTCAGCAGACTATACATGGTTGTGTTTCCCCCAAGGAAGACAAACGAGAAATAAATTTTACGGTGAGTACCTAAAATCTAGTTTTATAATCTTCAGGTTAAGATCCTGTGGATATCTAATAATCTAGTTGTTTGTTTTTTTTTGTTGTTACATGTATGTCACATGATGTATTTTATAAGAAAATATCCAATTTTCTTTTTTCCTTTTTGTCTTGGGGATTGCCAAATTGTATAAAAGCAATGGTAGTACTGATGGTTCCATACACTACATCCACTGATTACGCACCATGTGGCCTGCGAAATAGAAGACAAAAACAAGAAATGACTGGCCAGTGGATTGCAGGAGCGTTGACCCCATGGCTTACTTTTTTTTAGTGTAGGTTTAAAGCCCAGAAGCCAGAGTGTAAATTTACAATGCTTGTTTGTTATGGAGTTTATCAGGGGTATGGGAACATAGCTTTTCAGATTTCCATTTTCACAACACGTTTTAGCATAGCTTGTAATTTTTACTTAAGGCTGCTTTACATACAACGATATCGCTAACGATCTTGTTAGTGATGTGACACGCAAGATCGTAGATACGATTTTCCGAGATCGCACATAGGTCGTTTTGTGACGGCGCTACAAAAACGACTTATGTGCAATCTCGGAAAATCGTATCTACGATCTTGCGTGTCACATCACTAACGAGATTGTTAGCAATATCATTGTGTGTAAAGCAGCTTTTATTCAGCACCCTTATCTATCGAGTATTACATGTGTGTCTGGGTATTTTCACAGATAAAATATGGAGACACCTCTGCATCTGAAGGAGTACTTTTTGCAACCTATTCAGCGCTTATTGGAGAGAGTCAAGCTGGAGGTCAACATCGGACTCGTATTAAACAGATCATAGACTGGTGTGGAGAGAACTTTAATGGAGTTGTATCCTTATTTCAAATTTTTATATTCACATGTCTCCTAATATTTATTTCTATTTAATATCAATTACAATATTTTTATGCAGATTCTACACTAACCTGACCCACAGTTTTGATTATAATGAAACTCCTAGGGTACAGTCACACAATCCAGATGACACTGCGTTATAGATGCAGTGCAATTCCTTCTGTGGAAATGCAAGTTTTCTCCGCAGGAGAATGCAGCAGTTTGTGGCAACGATCAGAAGTCTGCACTGCGGACTTTCGCTGTGTTGTCACTGCTGAGAACACTCGCGTCTCTGCAAAGCATAAAATTGACATCCTGCGGACATCCAGCGGCTTGGATTGCCGTGCCGCAGGTGATTTTTTGCGAAGTACAGTAGAAGCACCACTGTGCTTGTACTGTACAACGCAGCGTTTTGGACACAGCGGAAATATGCTGTATCCAAAAAACTGCTAACACGGATCGTAGGGACCCAGCTTTAGGGTTTAATTGTGTCACACTGCAAGACCCGGGTGATAATGGTTTTAATGGTTTGTATATACAGTGTCTTGCGAAAGTATTTGGCTCCCTTGAATTTTTCAACCTTTTCCCACATTTCAGGCTTCAAACATAAAGATAAATATTTTAATGTTATGGTGATGAATCAACAAGTGGGACACAATTGTGAAGTTGAACGAAATTTATTGCTTATTTTGAACTTTTTTAAAAAAATAACTGAAAATTGGGGCGTACAATAACTCGTCCCCTTTAAGTTAATACTTTGTAGCACCACCTTTTGCTGTGATTACAGCTGCAAGTCACTTGGGGTATGTGTCTATCAGTTTTACACATCCAGAGACTGAAATTCTTGCCTATTCTTCCTTTGCAAATAGCTGGAGCTGAGTAAGGTTGGATGGAGAGCGTTTGTGAACAGCAGTTTTCAGCTCTTTCCACAGATTCTCGATTAGATTCAGGTCTGGACTTTGACTTGGCCATTCTAACACCTGGATACGTTTATTTGTGAACCATTCCATTGTAGATTTTGCTTTATGTTTGGGATCATTGTCTTGTTAGAAGACAAATCTCCGTCCCAGTCTCAGGTCTTTTGCAGACTCCAACAGGTTTTCTTCACTAATGGTCTTATATTTGGCTCCATCCATCTTCCCATCAATTTAAACCATCTTCCCTGTCCCTGCTGAAGAAAAGCAGGCCCAAACCATGATGCTGCCACCACCATGTTTGACAGTGGGGATGGTGTGTTCAGGGTGATGAGCTGTGTTGCTTTTACGCCAAACATATCATTTGGCATTGTGCCCAAAAAGTTCGATTTTGGTTTCATCTGACCAGAGCACCTTCTTCCAAATGTCTGGTGTGTCCCAGGTGGCTTGTGGCAAACTTTAAACAACACTTTTTATGGATATCTTTGAGAAATTGCTTTCTTCTTGCCACTCTTCCATAAAGGCCAGATTTGTGCAGTGTACGACTGATTGTTGTCCGACGGACGGACTCTCCCGCCTCAGGTGTGGATCTCTGCAGTTCATCTAGAAGAGGCTGGATCTTGGCTGCATCTCTGATTTAATCTTCTCCTTGTTTGAGATGAAAGTTTGGATTGAAGGCCGGGTCTTGGTAGATTTGCAGTGGCATGATACTCCTTCCATTTCAATATGATCGCTTACACAGTGCTCCTTGGGATGTTTAAAGTTTTGGAAATCTTTTTGTAAGCAAATCCGGCTTTAAACTTCTCCACAACAGTATCAAGGACCTGCCTGTTGTGTTCCTTGGTCTTCATGATGCTCTCTGTGCTTTATACAGAACACAGACTATCACAGAGCAGGTGCACTTATACGGAGACTTGATTACACACAGGGGCTTATATTTATCATCATCAGTCATTTAGGACAGCATTGGATCATTCAGAGATCCTCAATGAACTCTGTTCATTGTAAAAAAAAAAAAAAAAAAAAGTTTAAAATAAGCAATACATTTCGTTCATCTTCACAATTGTGTCCCACTTATTGTTGATTCTTCACCATAACATTACCGTTTTTATCTTTATGTTTGAGGCCTGAAATGTGGGAAAAGGTTGAAAAATTCAAGGGGGCCGAATACTTTCACAAGGCACTTTATTTTGTATATGAATATATAGAAATGGGTTGGATGATGTTGCAAACTTTACAATATTATACTACTGTTTTACCAGTTGTTTCCTTGACTGTTCTTTACAGATTGTGTTTGATGAATGTCACAAAGCCAAAAATGCCTCATGCACTAAAATGGGCCGTGCAGTTTTAGAGCTACAGAACAATCTGCCTTTGGCACGTGTTGTGTATGCTAGTGCCACTGGTGAGTTTAAATCCTCAGTGCCTTTTCCAGACTAGCATTACTTCTCATTCTTTGTGGTGCGGAGTGTCACACTTTCAGAAAATAGTCTTTTCACAGCCTACCTTCAGTGTTCTTGTCACTTTTTCACAGGTGCATCTGAGCCCAAGAACATGATCTATATGAGTCGACTGGGTATCTGGGGAGAGGGCACGTCTTTCAGCACTTTTGATGAGTTCTTGCACGCAATTGAAAAGAGGTACACAGTGGTCAATGGTTTAAGGGACTAAATGAGAGGACTTGGCAACATTTGTCTGATAATATGGCTAATGATCATTAAAGGGAATGTATCATCAAAAATGGAATATTATTTAAGTTTTTTTTATTAACATACTTTTTTTCTTTTACTTAGCCATATAAAATAAAAAACACTTATTGGCTATTGCGTCACGAGGCTTATTTTCTGTAGCTCATTTGTTGTCTTTGCTTTGTAGGTTGGGACAGATTAGTAGAAAGCAGGGAAGACTACTCCATCATATGTGTACTGAAGGCCTAGATTCTGCAGGATCACACAATACATCTAAATAAAGCTCTGTATGCATCTCCCATGACATCTGGGGGAATGTGACTGAGTGGCTTCATTTTCTGGCAACTTAATAGCTGGTTGACATTTCACTGACTATTTAAAGGAATTGCCCACGTTTGGGATGAAAGTGTGAAGTCACTTTATTTGTCTGCAACCTTCTGAATACATACAGAAATTGATCAAAGAAAAAGCGACCGTACACAGCACCACAAAAATAACAATATTATATGACAAGTGCATATATTGAAATAGTGTGTGGGTCATACGGATGTAATAGACCTACGGGAATGATATAAGGCACCAATTTTTAGAACAAAAAATTCTAAGAGAAATCGATTTGGTCAAAGATAACAATTTTTATTAATGGTTAAAAATTAATGAATGCCAACTGGCAGGGTGACTAGAACAGGGGCGTCGCATGTATAAATATTTAAGAGTCAAGTACAGGTGTCTGCAGAGGTATTAAATAAGATACAAAAATTCATTAGCTAAGTTAGGCTAAGTGCCCATGGGCACTCGTACCTGCGGATGTATCAGCAAGAACGAGCGCATGTTTCCCGCAGCTGCCCGCCGGCGTCCGCAGCTATTTTTAGCTGCTACATTACAGCGGAATAGCTGCGGGAAACATGCGGAGATTCATGCGGCTTACCTGCGGACGTCCCGGCCTCTTATCTCCATAGCGGAAGGCCGGGACATCCGCAGGTAATTCCGCATGAATAATTGACATGCAATTATACATGTGGATGCCTACATCTGCAGCATGGTCGGCAGCTGCACTTTACGCAGCGTGGACACAGCACTCCCCATGTCCCATAGGATAACATGGGGAGTGACTGTAGATGCTAAAACCTGCGGATTTATCTGGAAAATCCAGAAAAATCCGCAGGTTTTCCGCGGCAAAATCCGCAGAAACAAGGTCCCGTGGGCACATAGCCTTAGTGAGAATAAAGATACAATAAGAAAAATTAGAGCCAGAACCAAGTGTTCACAGATGTGGAATGTATAACAGTCATGCAATAGCCATGATATATAGTGTTGTAAAGATACAAAGCTGGCTATTAATGTTATTGGGGGCCAGAACTATATATGTTGCTAATGATGCTTGTATTGGTGTATAGATAGCGATTGTAGCTGTAGTATATAGTATAGTATAAATATGCTGTGAAAAAATAGTATAGTTACAGTATAAAGTATCTCAGATACAGCATATTATTCACTAAGGTACAGAGCAAGTATGTAGGGGAGCCACCCAATTAGACATGATAGATAAAAAGTATTTACCTGTGCAGGAGAAGACCTGCATACACATGTGACGCCAGCCCCCATGCACAAGTTTCGGCATCACCTTCGTCAGATAGATATATAGATTATCTATATATATAATTGCCTTATTCTATCTGTCTGTCTGTGTCTGTCTGTCTGTGTCTGTCTGTCTGTGTCTGTCTGTCTGTGTCTGTCTGTCTGTGTCTGTCTGTCTGTGTCTGTCTGTCTGTGTCTGTCTGTGTCTCTGTCTTGCTCCAAAATTGTGTCCTTACCGCGACAAGCGTCTCATTGGCCGCTCGCCTCGCCTCCGCCCCCCCCCCCGCACGGATTGGCCGCTCGCCCAGGCTCCGCCCCCCACACGGATTGGCCTCTCGCCCCGGCCCCCTGCACGCATTGGCAACTCTGCCACGCCCCGCCCCCCTCACGCATTGCACGCTCGCTCTGGCCCCCGCCCCCCGCACGCATTCCCCGAAACGACATGGAGCCCCGACTCCCAGGTGAGTGCTTTACCCCCGGGAGCCCATCAGCGTACGCCGCCAACCCAGCCGACACATACGCTCGCATTGGGATCCCGTGCGAGCGGGGGGCGGGCTACGCTGGTAACAATGGTACACATTGAGTAATATTGTGTAGCATGGTTACCAGCGTACACCGGCTCCCAGGTGAGCGCATCAAGGTCCTGCAGCGGCAGAACACACACACACACACGCGCGCGCACACACACACACACCGCCACACACGCACTGCACAACACACCACACTGGGAACCACAGACACCCACACACACAGACAACGCCGCACACACACAACACCCAACATACAAACACCGCGGCACACACAAATATACACACATACCGCACAACACACACATTGCACAAAACATACCTCCCCCCAAAACACACACACACCCCACAACCACACAAACCGCGCAACACACACACACACACAACGCTACAGACACACAGCGCTCCACAAACAACGCAACACACAAACAACACCGCTCTCACCCCCCGCCACACCCAGACAACACCCAGAACATGTACAGCGCCCTACACAAACACATGGTAACTACACACAACAACATATACATACATATATATATATATATATATATATATATATAGATATAGATATATATATATAGATATATATATATAGATATATATATATAGATATATATATATATAGATATATATAGATATATATATATATATATATATATATATATATATATCTATATATATATATATATATAGATATATATATATAGATATATATATATAGATATATATATATATAGATATATATATATAGATATATATATATATAGATATATATATATATATATATATATAGATATATATATATAGATATAGATATATATATATAGATATATATATAGATATATATATAGATATATAGATAGATATATATATATATAGATCTATCTATATATAGATATATATATATAATCTCTCTATCACAAACATCATACATTAACTACACAATACGTAAATTCTAGAATACCCGATGCGTAGAATCGGGCCACCTTCTAGTTATATATATATATACAGTGCCTACAAGTAGTATTCAACCCCCTGCAGATTTAATAAGATGCAAATATGTTAGAGCCTGCAAACTTCAAACAAGAGCAGGATTTATTAACAGATGCATAAATCTTACAAACCAACAAGTTATGTTGCTCAGTTAAATTTTCAACATAAAAGTGTGGGTCAATTATTTTTCAACCCCTAGGTTTAATATTTTGTGGAATAACCCTTTTGCAATTACAGCTAATAATCGTCTTTTATAAGACCTGATCAGGCCGGCACAGGTCTCTGGAGTTATCTTGGCCCACTCCTCCATGCAGATCTTCTCCAAGTTATCTAGGTTCTTTGAGCGTCTCATGTGGACTTTAATCTTGAGCTCCTTCCACAAGTTTTCAATTGGGTTAAGGTCAGGAGACTGACTAGGCCACTGCAACACCTTGATTTTTTCCCTCTTGAACCAGGCCTTGGTTTTCTTGGCTGTGTGCTTTGGGTCGTTGTCTTGTTGGAAGATGAAATGAGGACCCATCTTAAGATCCTTGATGGAGGAGCGGAGGTTCTTGGCCAAAATCTCCAGGTAGGCCGTGCTATCCATCTTTCCATGGATGCGGACCAGATGGCCAGGCCCCTTGGCTGAGAAACAGCCCCACAGCATGATGCTGCCACCACCATGCTTGACTGTAGGGATGGTATTCTTGGGGTCGTATGCAGTGCCATCCAGTCTCCAAACGTCACGTGTGTGGTTGGCACCAAAGATCTCGATCTTGGTCTCATCAGACCAGAGAACCTTGAACCAGTCTGTCTCAGAGTCCTCCAAGTGATCATGAGCAAACTGTAGACGAGCCTTGACATGACGCTTTGAAAGTAAAGGTACCTTACGGGCTCGTCTGGAACAGAGACCATTGCGGTGGAGTACGTTACTTATGGTATTGACTGAAACCAATGTCCCCACTGCCATGAGATCTTCCCAGAGCGCCTTCCTTGTTGTCCTTGGGTTAGCCTTGACTCTTCGGACAAGCCTGGCCTCGGCACGGGTGGAAACTTTCAAAGGCTGTCCAGGCTGTGGAAGGCTAACAGTAGTTCCATAAGCCTTCCACTTCCGGATGATGCTCCCAACAGTGGAGACAGGTAGGCACAACTCCTTGGAAAGGGTTTTGTACCCCTTGCCAGCCTTGTGACCCTCCACGATCTTGTCTCTGATGGCCTTGGAATGCTCCTTTGTCTTTCCCATGTTGACCAAGTATGAGTGCTGTTCACAAGTTTGGGGAGGGTCTTAATTAGTCAGAAAAGGCTGGAAAAAAAGATAATTAATCCAAACATATGAAGCTCATTGTTCTTTGTGCCTGAAATACTTCTTAATACTTTAGGGGAACCAAACAGAATTCTTGTGGTCTGAGGGGTTGAATAATAAATGACCCTCTGAATAAACTTTTCACAATTTAAAAAAAAAAAAAAAAAAAAAAAAAAGAAACAACATTCTTTTCTTTTTCGCTCCTAATTGGGAGACCCAGACAGTGGGTGTATAGCTACTGCCTCTGGAGGCCGCACAAAGAACTACACTTAAAAGTGTAAGGCCCCTCCCCTTCTGGCTATACACCCTCCCGTAGGAGTACGGATTCCTCAGTTTTAGCTTTGTGCGCAGGAGGTCAGACACGCACGCATAGCTCCATTGTTTTTAGTCAGCAGCAGCTGCTGACTATGTCGGATGGAAGAAAAGAGGGCCCATACAGGGCTCCCAGCATGCTCCCTTCTCACCCCACTGTATGTCGGAGGTGTTTGTAAGGTTGAGGTACCCATTGCGGGTACGGCGGCAGGAGCCCACATGCTGATTCCTTCCCCATCCCTTTTTACAGGGCTCTGGGTGAAGTGGGATTTACTGGTCTCCAGGCACTGAGACCGTGCTCCATCTACAGCCCCTGGAGAAGATGCTGGATGGAGCGGAGTACATCAGGGACATGGCCCTGCTTCCTCAAGGTACTCTGTGTCCCCGTGCATTTGGCGCTCACACCGCAGCATGCTGGGTGTTGTAGTGCGCCGGGGACATCAGCGCTGCGGCGCTTGTGCCATGGCCTCATTCAGCTTCGCTGAAGCAGGCACACTTCTGGGAATCGGTCGCGCCGGCCGCTGGGACTGCGGCGCGGCTGGCACTTGTGGTGCGCCGGGGACTTCAGCGCGGGCCGCGCTTTTACGGCGGCCGCGCTGATAACTCGAGTCCCCGGCTTTTGCGGCCTGCTTCCGTTCGTTCCCGCCCCCAGACCTGCCAGTCAGGAGAGGGGCGGGACGCTGGTCAGTGCATCAGCGCCGAGGGCTGGAGTCGTTTTTACATACTCCAGCCCTCACAATCGGCACAGAGGGGACACTGTTTCCCGCACTTTTGTTTAGGAACTCCCACGGACCGCCCCTCTCCACAGACGCCGGCAGCCATTCCTGCTGACACGCTGAGCTGCAGAGGGGAGCCGGGGAGACCCAGACAAGGAATTCTGCGCCTCTTACCCGCTATTCAGCGGGCGGTAAGCAGCCCTCAGGGCTCACCCCCTCTTGTGCCAGTAGTATTCTTAGTATTTTGTTTCTACAAATACTTTGTATTGCATAGCGCTGGTCGCCCTTTGGCTATAGACTCTCTCACATTGCAGAGAGCCAGCAGCATGTCGTCCGTAAAATGCAAGGGTGCCAAGGCACAGACATTATATGCTTCCTGCACCGCATGTGGGACTTTTCTACCGGCAGGCTCCACGGACCCCCATTGTGGGCAGTGCTCGGCCCCTGCGGCGCTTGCACAGTCGGGACCTCTGCTGGACGTGACCCAGGGTGTACCACCTGTGAATGCTGTCCAGGTGACAGGAACTGAGTTTGCAGCTTTTGCTGACAGAATGTCTCTCACTATGTCACAAATTCTTGACACATTGCGAGCTAGGCCTGTACTTCAGGCCACGGACACTGTGCAATCATTGCCCCCTGGTCCCCCTCAGCTGAGTTACCTCCAAGCTCCGGGACGGGCACATACACCTCAGGGTGAAGATTCTGACTCGGACGATGGCCCCGGGCAGCCTAAGCGGGCTCGCTATGACGGGCCTTCACATTCATCTCAATGGTCAGGATCCCAGCGAGATGAATCTATGGGTGATGAGGCGGACGTAACTGATCAGGATTCTGATCCTGGGACCGCTCTCAATCTAGATACACCAGATGGTGACGCCATAGTTAATGATCTTATATTTAACATCAATAAGATGTTAAATATTTCCCCACCAGCTCCTCTTGTAGAGGAGTCAGCTTCGCAGCACGAGAGAATCCATTTCAGATACCCTAAGCGTACATTAAGCACTTTTCTGGACCACGCTGACTTTAGAGACGCAATCCAGAAACCCCACGCTTATCCTGAAAGGCGTTTTTCTAAACGGCTTAAAGATACACGCTATCCTTTTCCCCCTGAGGTGGTCAAGGGTTGGACCCAGTGTCCAAAAGTGGATCCTCCAATTTCCAGGCTTGCAGCTAGATCCTTGGTTGCAGTTGAAGATGGAGCGGCACTTAAAGATGCCACTGACAGGCAGATGGAGCTCTGGCTGAAATCCATCTATGAAGCGATTGGAGCGTCATTAGCGCCATCTTTTGCGGCCGTATGGGCACTCCAAGCTATCTCAGCCGGGCTTGCGCAAGTCGACTCAGTCACACGTGCATTTGCCCCGCAGGTAGCACCATTGACCTCGCAAATGGCGGCATTCGCGTCGTACGCGATTAATGCTGTTCTTGACGCTACAAGCCGCACGGCAGTGGCGTCAGCCAACTCCGTTGTTTTGCGTAGGGCCCTGTGGTTGAGACATTGGAAAGCAGATTCTCATTCCAAGAAGTGCTTAACCAATTTGCCTTTTTCTCGTGACCGATTGTTTGGAGAGCGTTTGGATGAAATCATCAAACACTCCAAGGGTAAGGACTCATCCTTACCGCAACACAGACAAAACAAACCCCAACAGAGGAAGGGTCAGTCTGGTTATCGGTCCTTTCGAGGACCGGGCAGGTCCCAATTCGCCTCGTCAAAAAAGACTCAAAAAGACCAGAGACGCTCAGATTCTTGGAGGTCTCAGTCACGCCCAAAAAGGACAGCCGGAGGAACCGTTGCCAAGACGGCGTCCTCCTGACTTGCAGTCTCCGATTCCCACACCCGCGGTCGGTGGGAGGCTTTCCCACTTTGGCGACATTTGGCTGTCACGCGTCAAAGACCGTTGGGTGAGGGATATTCTGTCTCACGGGTACAGGATAGAGTTCAGTTCTCGTCCGCCAACTCGTTTCTTCAGAACTTCTCCACCACCAGACCGAGCCGATGCTCTGTTGCAGGCGGTGGCCGCTCTAAAGGCGGAAGGAGTGGTGACCTCCGTCCCTCTTCAGGAACAAGGTCACGGTTTTTACTCCAATCTGTTTGTGGTCCCAAAAAAGGACGGATCGTATCGACCCGTCCTGGATCTAAAGTTGCTCAACAGACACGTAAAAGTCAGGAGGTTCCGGATGGAATCCCTACGCTCCGTCATAGCCTCAATGTCTCAAGGAGATTTTCTAGCATCAATAGATATCAAAGATGCGTATCTCCACGTGCCGATTGCACCAGAGCATCAGCGTTTCCTACGCTTCGTCATACACGACGAACACCTGCAGTTCGTAGCGTTACCTTTCGGTCTGGCAACAGCCCCCCGGGTCTTCACCAAAGTCATGGCAGCAGTAGTAGCTGTTCTGCACTCGCAGGGTCACTCGGTCATCCCGTATCTAGACGACCTGCTTATAAAGGCACCCTCTCAAGAGGCATGCCAGCACAGTCTGAAGGTGGCACTAGACACTCTCCAGAGTTTCGGGTGGATTATCAACTTTCCAAAGTCTCATCTAACCCCGACCCAATCTCTGACTTATCTTGGCATGGAGTTTCATACTCTCTCAGCGATAGTGAAGCTTCCACTGGACAAGCAGTGCTCGCTACGGACTGGAGTGCAATCTCTCCTTCAGAGCCAGTCGCACTCACTGAGGCGCCTCATGCATTTCCTAGGAAAGATGGTAGCAGCAATGGAGGCAGTCCCGTTCGCGCAGTTTCATCTGCGCCCTCTACAATGGGACATTCTACGCCAATGGGATGGGAAATCGACGTCCCTCGACAGGACTGTCTCCCTCTCTCAGACTGCCAAGGACTCTCTGCGTTGGTGGCTTCTCCCCACCTCATTGTCACAGGGAAAGTCGTTCCTTCCCCCGTCCTGGGCAGTGGTCACGACGGATGCGAGCCTATCAGGGTGGGGAGCGGTGTTTCTCCACCACAGGGCTCAGGGGACGTGGACTCAGGAAGAGTCCACCCTGCAGATCAATGTTCTGGAAATCAGAGCAATCTATCTTGCCCTGCGAGCCTTCCAACAATGGCTGGAAGGCAAGCAGATTCGGATTCAGTCGGACAATTCCACGGCGGTGGCGTACATCAACCACCAAGGGGGAACACGCAGTCGCCAAGCTTTTCAAGAAGTCCAGCGGATTTTGACGTGGGTGGAAAGCAGAGCGTCCACCATATCCGCAGTTCACATCCCAGGCGTGGAAAACTGGGAAGCAGACTTTCTCAGTCGCCAGGGCATGGACGCAGGAGAATGGTCCCTTCACCCGGACGTGTTTCAGCAGATCTGTTGCCGCTGGGGGACGCCGGACGTCGATCTGATGGCGTCACGGCACAACAACAAGGTCCCAGTTTTCATGGCACGGTCTCACGATCACCGAGCACTGGCGGCAGACGCCTTGGTTCAGGATTGGTCGCAATTCCGACTCCCCTATGTGTTCCCACCTCTAGCATTGTTACCCAGAGTTCTCCGGAAAATCAAGTCCGACTGCCATCGAGCCATACTCGTCGCTCCAGATTGGCCAAGAAGGTCGTGGTACCCGGATCTGTGGCATCTCACGGTAGGCCAACCGTGGACACTACCAGACCGTCCAGATTTGCTGTCTCAAGGGCCGTTTTTCCATCTGAATTCTGCGGCCCTGAACCTGACTGTGTGGCCATTGAGTCCTGGATCCTAGCGGCCTCAGGTTTATCTCATGAAGTTGTTGCCACAATGAGACAGGCTAGAAAACCATCCTCAGCTAAGATCTATCACAGGACGTGGAAGATATTCTTAGCGTGGTGCTTGGCTCAAGGGTTTTCTCCCTGGCCATTTGCATTGCCAATTTTTCTTTCCTTCCTGCAGTCTGGGTTGGAAAAAGGTTTGTCGCTTAGCTCTCTTAAGGGTCAAGTCTCCGCGCTATCCGTATTCTTTCAGAAGCGCTTGGCACGGCTTTCTAAAGTACGCACGTTTCTCCAAGGAGTTTGTCATATCGTTCCTCCTTACAGACGGCCATTGGAACCCTGGGATCTGAACAAGGTTCTCATTGCTCTCCAGAAGCCGCCTTTCGAGCCTTTGAAAGAGGTTCCCCTTTCTCGGCTTTCACAAAAGGTAGTTTTTCTTGTGGCGGTCACGTCTCTTCGAAGAGTGTCCGAGCTAGCGGCGTTATCTTGCAAATCTCCCTTCCTGGTGTTTCACCAAGACAAGGTAGTACTGCGTCCAATTCCAGAGTTTTCTCCCAAGGTGGTTTCTTCCTTTCATCTCAATCAGGATATCACTTTGCCATCTTTGTGTCCGCATCCAGTTCACCAATTTGAAAAGGGTTTACATCTGTTGGACCTGGTGAGAGCACTCAGGATTTACATTTCTCGCACGGCGTCTCTACGCCGTTCTGATGCGCTCTTTGTCCTAGTCGCTGGTCAGCATAAGGGATCGCAAGCTTCCAAATCCACCCTGGCGCGGTGGATCAAGGAACCAATTCTTCACACATACCGTTCTGCTGGGCTTCCGATTCCATCTGGACTGAAGGCCCATTCTACCAGAGCCGTGGGTGCGTCCTGGGCATTGCGGCATCAGGCTACGGCTCAGCAAGTGTGCCAGGCGGCTACCTGGTCGAGTCTGCACACGTTTACCAAACACTATCAAGTGCATACCTACGCTTCGGCAGATGCCAGCCTAGGTAGACAGGTCCTTCAGGCGGCGGTGGCCCACCTGTAGGAAGAGGCTGTCTGACAGCCCGTTCATGTGGTATCTTTTTACCCACCCAGGGACTGCTTTTGGACGTCCCACTGTCTGGGTCTCCCAATTAGGAGCGAAAAAGAAGAAGGGAATTTTGTTTACTTACCGTAAATTCCTTTTCTTCTAGCTCCAATTGGGAGACCCAGCACCCGCCCTATTTGTTCTTAGGGTTTCGTTTTTCGGGTGCACATGTTGTTCATGTTGTTTCTTAAGTTCTCCGATCTTGTTATCGGATTGAATTTGTTTTTGAAACTGTTATTGGCTTTCCTCCTTCTTGCTTTGGTACTAAAACTGAGGAATCCGTACTCCTACGGGAGGGTGTATAGCCAGAAGGGGAGGGGCCTTACACTTTTAAGTGTAGTTCTTTGTGCGGCCTCCAGAGGCAGTAGCTATACACCCACTGTCTGGGTCTCCCAATTGGAGCTAGAAGAAAAGGAATTTACGGTAAGTAAACAAAATTCCCTTCTTTTTGCTGCAGTGCATTTCACACTTCCAGGCTGATACTTGTAGGCACTGTGTATATATATATATATATATATATATATATATATATATATATATGTGTGTGTGTATGTATATATATATGTATATATAATTTTATAATATCATATAATATATATATAATTTTATAATATTATATAATATATTGTGTGTGTGTGTATGTATGTATGAATATATCTCTCACAGACACGTCACTCGCTCGCCACGTCCGGTGGTACAGAATGCCTCCAGCCGTATGGATAGATGGGACAGTCCAATGGAACGCATGAAGGACTCAGCCGTGGAACGCATCTCAGGTCCTTACGCTCCACCGCACTGTGTCTCAGGATTCTGCCGGCCAGAAGAAATCTGTATGGCTGGATGTGGTGAGTGTGTGTGCGATCTGATGGGTGATTTTGTGTGTGATCTGATGTGTGCGGGTGGGAGATCTGATGTGTGTGTGGTTGTGCGATCACTACAGGTTTTCCTGCTCAGCGTCTGATGAGTGTTATTGTGGGATGTCTGCTGTCCATAATGAAGTGTCCTGCAGTGTTTTTTAACTTTTTTTTTTTTTTTTTTTTTTTTTAGCTGCAGGGACACATCATTATTGATCTGCAACTAGGGCTTATTTTCGGGGTAGGACTTATATTTAAGCCTTGCTCGGAAACTACTGAAAAACCCTGCTAGGACTTATTTTTGGGGAGGTCTTATTTTTGGAAAAACACTGGTATGTCTAGTCGGCATACTTGTGACCTCCCGTTCTTACTTGTAAATCCTGACAGCGTTCAATGTGCGCGCTATGAGGATTCAGAAGTCTGCAGTCACATAGTGACTGCATACTTTCAACCCAAATCTGAATTACTGCTTTAACTTGCAGATGCCATAAAGCACAAATTCCCTGCTGAGGTTTCAATACAGATATTAGAGAAGCATCTAGCTCAAAAGTGGCCAACCATAGGGCGTTTTTAAAAATAGCAAGTTTCTACTTCTTGTAAAACCAAATATGAAATGAATGCACTATTTTGCTTTGTTTTTACATTTTTTAAATTAAAATTCTATTCATGAGACATTCTCTTTTAAGGTCATCTAAAGTGTTATTCCTCTCTACTTCTTGTCATCTACCCCTAAACTCGTTTCTCTTTTCTGATCACTTATACAGGGGTGTAGGGGCCATGGAGATTGTTGCTATGGATATGAAGTTGAGTGGTATGTACATCGCAAGGCAGCTCAGCTTCACCGGAGTCAATTTCCGGATTGAGGAAATTCCCCTGGATGAGTGTTTCACAGAGATGTACAACAGAGCGGCTCAGCTGGTAGGAAAGAAGAGAAATTACATTTTTGCAATTAAAGTCTTAATTTGTCTGGCATTTGCTAAAGGTGTCGCACTAAACACATTGACAGCATATCCTCTGTAATCCTGTGTCAGATCTATGGCTAACCAGGCGATGTGCTTTCTCCTGGAGCGCAGAAAGTTTCATGCTATTTTATAGGGAGTCAGTCCTCTAAATTCAACTTCTTATAAAACTACATAGTGGAATTGGCCCGTATAAAAATCATACCAGCATCATAGATTTCAGTGTTTTAGTGACTAAAAAATGTTTTAGTTCATATGCAAACTAGGACGCTTCAGTGCGATGTTTATCCACTTAATTTGCATTCTGACCACTTAGGCTGCTTTCACACTACGTTTTTTTAGCATGCGTCATGAACGGTTTTTTTGCTGCAAAAGCGGATCCTGTTTTTGCAGAGAAAAACGCATGCATACGCATGTTATTTTGCAGGATCCTGTCACTTGAAGTTTATGGGCGGGCATTGGTGTCATGTGATCGGAAGTGAGGGGAACTGAACGTGAGACTGGGAGCTGCAGTAAGCTGTAACTAAGGTAAATATCGGGTAACTAAGTGAACTGCTTTGCTTGAATACCCGATATTTACCTTGGTTACGAGCGTCTGCAGCTGCTAGGAGTCGGCTCCCTACACACTTAACCAAGGTAAACATCGGGTAACCAAGAAGCGCTTTGCTTGGTTACCCGATATTTACCTTGGTTACGAGCGTCCGCCGCTCTCAGGCGGGGGAGAGAGGGAGGGGGAGAGAGACTGATCATGACAGGCTGGTTTCTGGGCATGCTCAGTAGAGCAAGCAGGATCCTGTTCATCAGCATGCCAGCGTTCACATGCGTTTGCGTGCTGTTTAGTCAGGATCCAGCGATTTGCAGTATTTGGACGTAGCTCAAAAACACTACAAGTAGCGTTTTTGAAAAAAGTTAAAAAACTGCAAGCCGCTAGATCCTCACTATAACGCACGCAAACGCATGTGAACGCATGTTAACGCTAGTCCATTGCAAATATATTGAAATGAAAACGCATTTGCACTGGATCCGTTTTTGCGTTAAAAAAACGTTCATGACGCATGTTAAAAAAAAAACGTAGTGTGAAAGCAGCCTTATATTAATTTCCAGCTTTTGCTTGTCCACAACAAGTGCTTCCTGAACTCAATCCGCTGACCTGCTTGTTTGCACCAGCACTCAGGAGCTCAGCAGTGCTCACATGGTGTTAGTGCTAGCGCTCTTATACCGGGTTCTTGTCTGTGGCTGCCACTCACTAAAGTGATACACATAGATGTGTGGCAAGTGGCAGCTGCAGACAGGAGCTAGAAACAAGAGATCACCTGCTCTGACAGTGGTGAGTGGTGCTGGATTGTGTTCAAGCACCACTTGCTTGAGTGGTGTCAATCTGGTTAATGGGAAGTGCCCACAATTGAGGGTGTGTAACGGTGCACAAAGCCTGCACTTTAAAGCACCCTCATTTATGTATGAAATAAAACTTTTTATCATCCGCTAAAGAAAACAAAAAAAACGATACTGCAGGTTTGAATTTCCCTCGGACTAATTCCCTTATATAATCTCGCGCATGCGCAACACGTCACCAGCAGTCACACTGCACATTGAAGTCCCGCGAGAGTGGCACGGCGCATGCATGAGATTATGGCCACCCATAATCTCGCGCATGCGCCGTGCCACTCACGCGGGACTGTGCAGTGTGCACAGTGTGACCGCTGGTGACGTGTTGCACATGTGCGAGATTGTGGGCGGCGCTGTGACTTTCATCAGCACGTACCCGCCCATAATCTCGTGCTCGCGCCTCCACCGCCGCCTCCACCGTTCTGCGCAAGCGCTGGCCAGCTTACCCACGTCACCTCTTTGAAATTGCACGATGGGGGACGGCCTAAAGCGACAGGGAGGCAGACTAACGGCCACCAGAGAGCCCGTCCCTGTGTACCATTATCAAGATCTGAATACAAAAAGGTACCACTTTACAAAGTCTTTATTTTGGTCAGAAAGGGGGCACAAGAACAACAGGAACCTTGCTAGAATGCAGCCCAGGAGCTGCAGAGGGGGAAACGTTTCGGTTTAGTGCAAAATTTCTGATGACAGGTTCCCTTTAAGCAATATTTTTGTGGGGAAAATTAACATTTTAATGTTTTTCCTTTTGCATTGTTTTAGTTTCTGTGAAGCACCTAAAAGGTTAATAAACATCTTGCATTTTGAGCACTTTGAGGGGTGCAGTTTTTAGAATGATGTCACTTTTGGGTATGTTCCCTCACATAGGCCTCTCAAAAGTCACTGCAAATGTGATGTGGTCCCGAAAAAAAAATTGGTTTTGTAAATTTTGTTGGAAAAATTATAATAATAATTGTAATAAATAGTGATGGGTGGACGCGGCCTGTAAAAATCCAGATCTGCATCGTTTCAAAGGTACCAGAGTGCCAGACTCAGGCCCGGGATTCCAGATACTGATCCAGCACTTAGGAAATTACTTTTCCTTTATTTATTTATTTTTTTAAAGAACATAAGAATGAAACAAACGCTTCATACTTATGAAGGCTCTGGCGCGGTTATAACAGCTCCCGCGGCCACTCATTTACTTCCTGGGCCACTCATCATTGCTTTCCCCACCCACAGGCCGTCCTGGTGTCTGTGATTGGTTGCATTCCGACGCGCCCCCAGCCTGTGTGACAGCGTTTGACTGTAACCAATCACAGACCCTGTCTGCGAGTCAGTATCATGGTAAAAAAAAAAAAAAATTGGTGTAGGGCCACCCATATTATGATACCCAGAATAGATAAAGCCTACAGCTACAGGCTGCAGCCCCCAGCCGTGCGCCTATCTTGGCTGTGTAGCAAAATAAGAGTAACCGAATGCTGCTTTTTTTTTTTTTTTTTTTTTTTTTTAAGTTATTCAAAAACCGGCATATGGTCGCCCCCCCACCCCAATTTTAATACCCAACCATGATAAAGCTCAACAGCTGGGGGCTGGTGTTCTCAGGCTGGGGAGGTCCATGCTTATTTGGCCGCCCCCCAGCCTAACAATAGCAGCCTTCAGCCGCCCAGGAGTGTCACATCCATTAGATGGGACAATCCCGACACTTTACTCTGCTCTTCCGGATTGCCCTGGTGCAGTGGCAATCTGGGTAATAAGAGGTTAATGACAGCTCACAACTGTCATCAAGCCCAAAATTAGTCATGGATAGGGTTCTATGAGACCCCCCTTCCCATCACTAATCCTAAAAGTAAAAAGCAATAAATACAAACACAGGGAAAAATCCTTTATTTGAAATAAAATACAGCACCCTCTTTCCCTTCTTTATTAACTCCAAAAAGACCCTTTAGGTTCCGCCATTAACCACACAATCTCCCTAGACAGTCCTGGCTCTGCTACATCCAAACCTGGAGAGACCGAAAACATGTCGTATCTCTCCAGGCTCTGGGAAACACTGAGAAGGGGGACCTGGCTGTACATCAGATCTGATGTAACTTATGCCTGTTTGGTCCTGAGGAAGGGAGCAGAGTCTCCTGAAATGCATAGACCTGTGCAAGAATAAAAAGTTTACATTAATCCAAGATTTCATCAGTGATCATTGGCGCGGTTTACAAAGCCCCATTCCACAATTTCTCTCTGTTAAGGGGGACCTGGCTGGCAGCAGTGACATCACTCAGTTCACCGGTAGGCATACCTGGGTTCCCTTGGTGTGACCTGAAGCACCCCACCAGCCCTGTAACACTGACAGTGATGCTTGGGGTGTGCGGGGTATGGCCCCGCACTTTAAGCCAGAGTGTGGTACTCAAGTCACCGGATGTCATACCATGTGAAACTGGTATGACCTCCAGTGAACTGAGTGACATCATTGCTGCCAGCCGGGCCCCCTTTGACAGTGTTTCCCAGAGCCCTGAGAGATCGGACAGATTTTCGGTCTCTCCAGGCTTGGATGTAGCAAAGCCAGGACTGTCGTGGGACCTCGTGTGGATTACGTCGGACCTGCAGGAGTGTCTTGGGGGTTAATAAAGTGATGAAAGAGTGGGGGGGGGGGGGGGGGTTGTTTTTTTTTTGGATTGTATATCAAATAACAGATTTTTGTTTTTTGTGTTTATTTACTTTCACGTGCAGATTAGTAATGAGAAGGTCTCATAGATGCCTGTGATTACTAATCTAGGGCTTAGTGGCAGCTGTGGGCCACTGCACCAGGGCAATCTGGAAGAGCTGGGTAAAGCGCCGTGCTTGTCACATTTTAATGAATGTGACAGTCCTGGGCGGCTACAAGCTGCTATTTTTAGGCGGCCCAATAAGCATTGATGTCCCCAGACTGAGAATATCAGCCCCCAGCTGTCGGGCTTTATCATGGCTGGGTATCAAAATTTGGGGGGGGGGCACGCACGCCGTTTTTTTAAATTATTTATTTAAATTATTAAAAGAAATAAAGCAGCTCCTTCTATTTTTATACACAGTCAAGATAAGCGCACGGCTCGGGACTGCAGCCTGTAGTTGTATACTTTATCTGTGCTGGGTATTATAGTACAAGGGAACCCTATGCCAAATATTTTTATTTAGTTTATGTGACAATAGATGCTTTGTAGCGCCTGGTATTGGAAGCATCAGATACATTGTCACTCAGTGTGGGGGCGCATCTGACTGAAAGCAATCACAGGCGCCGGTGGGTGGTGAAAGCAGTACATATGCGATGAGCCTAATGTGCGGCACTGAAAGTGAATGCACAGTCTGGAAGCATCATACAGCCGTGTCGGTGCCTCGGTAAGTAGAGCACGCCTGCTCCCATCCCCTTATCCCCTCTAAAACCATTTATAATCGCCGGATCCTGGTCCCCATAGACTTTTTATATGGGGACCGGAATCCGACGACCCGGAACTGGATTTTATAAACTGGATCACCAGGATCAGCTGGTTCTGGTTATCTGCGAGTCAGCTCATCGCTAGTGATGAACTTAACCTCCTAAAGATCAAATGAAAGGGTTAAAAAATTGTGCTTATATAAAGTAGACATGTGGCAACTGTTTATGAATGAATGATTTTGCGTGATGTAACTATTTGGTTTAAGGTCATAACAATTGAACGTTTTAAAAGTTTGATATTTTCAAAAATAAATGCAAATCTTATATAAAAATTTAGCACTAACATGAGGTATAGTGTGTCACGATAAAACATTGAGAATCACTGTATTATATGTAGAAGCGTTCTGGAGGTTGCATCACATTAAATGACTCTGACCAGAATTGTAAAATTTGACCTGGTCATCAAGCTGAAAACCAGGCTTAGAATTAGAGTATACCATATTTTTCGCTTTATAAGACGCACTGGATTATAAGACGCATCCCAAATTTAGACATCAAAAAGGTAAAAAAATAAAAATGGTGTCCGTCTTATACTCCGGTGTTCTCTTACCGGAGGGGGGCAGCAGTGGTGGTGAAGCGGGGTCACAGGAGGCAGAGGTTGTGCTGGCAGGCGTGGTGGGTCAGTGGCGGCGGGGTCCGTGGTGGCAGGTGCCGCGATGTCCGTAGTGGCAGGAGCCGTGGGGTCCGTGGTGGCGGCAGCAGTGGCATCCGTGGTGGTGGCGGCAGCAACAGCGGCGGCGGGTGAGTCGTGCGGCAGGCAGGTGCGGTGAGTGTCCCAGTGTCCGCGGTCCCGGGTCAAATAATGGCGCCTGGAACGGCGCGTGCGCAGATGGAGCTCTCTTCCAAGAGCTCCATCTGCACACGCGCCCGCTCCTGGCGCCATCATTTGAAACTGAGACCGCGGACAAACTGGGTAACCTGCTGCACAGCCGCACGCACAGTGGCAGCCAGCAGGCGGCCCACACATCCTGCCTGCTAGCGGCCGGGGTACTTATGCTTGCGTGCAGGAGGCAGCCGGGTACCTGTGGCTGTGTGCGGGCGGCAGTCGGGGGCCTGTGTGAGGACGGCAGCCGTGTACCTGTCGGTGCCGGCTGCCTCCCCCACACAGGCACCCGGCTGCCTCCCGCACGCAGGCACCCGGCTGCCGCAGGCACAGGCACCCAGCTGCCGCACGCACGCAGGCACAGGCACCCGGCTGCCACCCGCATGCAGCCACAGGTACCCGGCTGCCACCGGCACGCAAGCACAGGTACCCGGCCGCTTGCGCGCTGCCACAGGCACCCGGCCGCCCGATCGCCGCACAGACAGGACCACCAGGTAAAGCTATATTTGGAGTTTAAGACGCACCCCTCATTTTCCTTCCAAATTTTTGGGAGGAAAAGTGCGTTTTATAATCCGAAAAATACAGTATGTGGGACTTTAAAAAATAAATAAATAATGAAAAATGTGCCTAAGCACTAACAGGCAAGTAGTTGTTACCTACCTGTCTGTTGTGTCCCGGTGCTGTTCTTTACCAGCACAGAGTAGTCACAAACAGCTCTTGTCAGTGATTCAGCTGCTTCCGCTGACTTTATGACGCAGGTTTCCTTTCCGCTCTGGTCTGTAGATGGAGCGGGATAGCCAACGTCATGCTGATTGACAGCCGGCTCTCCTAATTAAGCTTTCTTTTTCGCTCCTAATTGGGAGACCCAGACAGTGGGTGTATAGCTACTGCCCTCTGGAGGCCGCACAAAGAACTACACTTAAAAGTGTAAGGCCCCTCCCCTTCTGGCTATACACCCTCCCGTAGGAGTACAGATTCCTCAGTTTTAGCTTTGTGCGCAAGGAGGTCAGACACGCACGCATAGCTCCATTGTTTTTAGTCAGCAGCAGCTGCTGACTATATCGGATGGAAGAAAAGAGGACACATATAGTGTCCCCAGCATGCTCCCTTCTCACCCCACTGTATGTCGGAGGTGTTTGTAAGGTTGAGGTACCCATTGCGGGTACGGCGGCAGGAGCCCACATGCTGATTCCTTCCCCATCCCTTTTTACAGGGCTCTGGGTGAAGTGGGATTTACTGGTCTCCAGGCACTGAGACCGGGCTCCATCTACAGCCCCTGGAGAAGATGCTGGATGGAGCGGAGTACATCAGGGACATGGCCCTGCATCCTCAAGGTACTCTGTGTCCCCGTGCAGGCGCTCACACCGCAGCATGCTGGGTGTTGTAGTGCGCCGGGGGACATCAGCGCTACGGCGCTTGTGCCATGGCCTCATTCAGCTTAGCTGAAGCAGGCACACTTCCAGGAATCGGTCGCGCCGGCCGCTGGGACTGCGGCGCGGCTGGCACTTGTGGTGCGCCGGGGACTTCAGCGCGGCCCGCGCTTTTACGGCGGCCGCGCTGATAACTCGAGTCCCCGGCTTTTGCGGCCTGCTTCCGTTCGTTCCCGCCCCCGGACCTGCCAGTCAGGAGAGGGGCGGGACGCTGGCCACATCTAGAAATCGGTCATGCCGGCCGCTGGGACTGCGGCGCGGCTGGCACTTGTGGTGCGCCGGGGACTTCAGCGCGGCCCGCGCTTTTACGGCGGCCGCGCTGATAACTCGAGTCCCCGGCTTTTGCGGCTTGGAGGTCTCAGTCACGCCCAAAAAGGGCAGCCGGAGGAACCGTTGCCAAAACGGCGTCCTCCTGACTTGAGGTCTCCGATTGGAAGGCAAACAGATTCGGATTCAGTCGGACAATTCCACGGCGGTGGCGTACATCAACCACCAAGGGGGAACACGCAGTCGCCAAGCCTTTCAAGAAGTCCAACGGATTTTGACGTGGGTGGAAAGCAGAGCGTCCACCATATCCGCAGTTCACATCCCAGGCGTGGAAAACTGGGAAGCAGACTTTCTCAGTCGCCAGGGCATGGACGCAGGAGAATGGTCCCTTCACCCGGACGTGTTTCAGCAGATCTGTTGCCGCTGGGGGACGCCGGACGTCGATCTGATGGCGTCACGACACAACAACAAGGTCCCAGTTTTCATGGCACGGTCTCACGATCACCGAGCACTGGCGGCAGACGCCTTGGTTCAGGATTGGTCGCAATTCCGACTCCTCTATGTGTTCCCACCTCTAGCATTGTTACCCAGAGTTCTCCGGAAAATCAGGTCCGACTGCCATCGAGCCATACTCGTCGCTCCAGATTGGCCAAGAAGGTCGTGGTACCCGGATCTGTGGCATCTCACGGTAGGCCAACCGTGGACACTACCAGACCGTCCAGATTTGCTGTCTCAAGGGCCGTTTTTCCATCTGAATTCTGCGGCCCTGAACCTGACTGTGTGGCCATTGAGTCCTGGATCCTAGCGGCCTCAGGTTTATCTCATGAAGTTGTTGCCACAATGAGACAGGCTAGAAAACCATCCTCGGCTAAGATCTATCACAGAACGTGGAAGATATTCTTAGCGTGGTGCGTGGCTCAAGGGTTTTCTCCCTGGCCATTTGCATTGCCAATTTTTCTTTCCTTCCTGCAGTCTGGGTTGGAAAAAGGCTTGTCGCTTAGCTCTCTTAAGGGTCAAGTCTCCGCGCTATCCGTATTCTTTCAGAAGCGCTTGGCACAGCTTTCTAAAGTACGCACTTTTCTCCAAGGAGTTTGTCATATCGTTCCTCCTTACAGACGGCCATTGGAACCCTGGGATCTGAACAAGGTTCTCATTGCTCTCCAGAAGCCGCCTTTCGAGCCTTTGAAAGAGGTTCCCCTTTCTCGGCTTTCACAAAAGGTAGTTTTTCTTGTGGCGGTCACGTCTCTTCGAAGAGTGTCCGAGCTAGCGGCGTTATCTTGCAAATCTCCCTTCCTGGTGTTTCACCAAGACAAGGTAGTACTGCGTCCAATTCCAGAGTTTTCTCCCAAGGTGGTTTCTTCCTTTCATCTCAATCAGGATATCACTTTACCATCTTTGTGTCCGCATCCAGTTCACCAATTTGAAAAGGGTTTACATCTGTTGGACCTGGTGAGAGCACTCAGGATTTACATTTCTCGCACGGCGGCTCTACGCCGTTCTGATGCGCTCTTTGTCCTAGTCGCTGGTCAGCATAAGGGATCGCAAGCTTCCAAATCCACCCTGGCGCGGTGGATCAAGGAACCAATTCTTCACACATACCGTTCTGCTGGGCTTCCGATTCCATCTGGACTGAAGGCCCATTCTACCAGAGCCGTGGGTGCGTCCTGGGCATTGCGGCATCAGGCTACGGCTCAGCAAGTGTGCCAGGCGGCTACCTGGTCGAGTCTGCACACGTTTACCAAACACTATCAAGTGCATACCTACGCTTCAGCAGATGCCAGCCTAGGTAGACAGGTCCTTCAGGCGGCGGTGGCCCACCTGTAGGAAGAGGCTGTCTGACAGCCCGTTCATGTGGTATCTTTTTACCCACCCAGGGACTGCTTTTGGACGTCCCACTGTCTGGGTCTCCCAATTAGGAGCGAAAAAGAAGAAGGGAATTTTGTTTACTTACCGTAAATTCCTTTTCTTCTAGCTCCAATTGGGAGACCCAGCACCCGCCCTATTTGTTCTTAGGGTTTCGTTTTTCGGGTGCACATGTTGTTCATGTTGTTTCTTAAGTTCTCCGATCATGTTATCGGATTGAATTTGTTTTTGAAACTGTTATTGGCTTTCCTCCTTCTTGCTTTGGTACTAAAACTGAGGAATCTGTACTCCTACGGGAGGGTGTATAGCCAGAAGGGGAGGGGCCTTACACTTTTAAGTGTAGTTCTTTGTGCGGCCTCCAGAGGGCAGTAGCTATACACCCACTGTCTGGGTCTCCCAATTGGAGCTAGAAGAAAAGGAATTTACGGTAAGTAAACAAAATTCCCTTCTTTAGGCTACATGCACCACACGCTGCGATTTTTGCCTCCTTTTTTTGTGCAGTTTTGTTGTCAGAAAGTTCTCACTTTTGACTTCCCAGCAAAGTCTGAGAATCCAGGTTTTCTGTGTACACGTTGTAGATTTTTTTTGTCTGCAATTTGTCACAATTGTCTGACAAACTGCATATTCATTCTTTTTTGCGTTTTTTGTCCCTGCGTTTCTCAGTAGTGATGGGAGGACTTGCAGATCAATCCTTCGGGGTCGGCAGCGGATTGATCCCTGGTATCTAGCCGGATGCCGGTCCCCATATAATCTATAGGGACCAGAATCTGGTGCAAAGGGGTAGGAGCAAGCGATTCATACTTTACTGATTCACCAACGTAACTGTAGGCTCCCTTGGCCTCTTAATTCTTCTTCCGGGGCTGCTCATTATACTCCTGCATATTCACTGCTTCCCCTGCCCACCGACGTCTGTGATTGGTTGCAGTCTCACGCTTCCAATCAGTCGCCGGTGGGGTTATTTCAAATTAAGCATTTTTTTGTGTTTGTGTTTTTCTTTTCACTTACAGATTAGTGATGGGGGTCTCAGAGATGCCTCCCATTACTATTCTAGGGCTCAGTGACAACTGTGAGCAAACATTAACCCCTTATTACTCTGTTTGATACCGCACCAGGGCAATCGGGAAGAGCCTGGTAAAGCGCTGGGATTGTCGCATCTAATGGATGGGAAAATTCTGGGCGGCTGCAGGCTGCTATTTTTAGGCTGGGGAGCCCCAATAAGCATGAGTCTCCCCAGCCTGACAATACCAGCGCCCAGCTGTCGGGCTTTATCTTGGCAATGTATCAAAATTGCGGGAACTGCACACCATATATATTTTTTTTTTTTTTTTTAATTTATTTAAATAATACTTTTTTATAAAAAGCCCCATGCGGTTCTTCCTATTTTGCTACACAGCTTTTTCTGTGATGGGTATCATAATATGGGGGACACTACTCCAATTGTTTTTCATTTTATTTATTTTTACTGTAGTCTATAGACCCGCCCACTGGGTCTGTGATTGGAAGCGTCGAGACAGGCTTTCACATAGGCTGGGGCCTCTGTTTGGCTACAACCAATCGCAGATGCTGGTGGGCAGGGGTAAGCAGTGAATATGCACGAGTCTGATGAGCGACCCCAGAAGCAGAATGAGCGGCTGCGGGAGCAGTTACAGCCGCACCAGAGCTTTCGCTTTTTTTTTTTTTTTTATTCTCTGAGTTGCCAAGAACGCACCATAAACACACCATCATTAAAAGCTTTTATTTCCATGCTCTCTGGGGCAAGGTGCAGTGTTTTTTGTGCAGTTTTTGGGCTCAATACGCAGTTTTTTTTGTGACAACAAAACTGCAGCGTGCGCATGTAGCCTTAATCAGCTTGGCGTCGTCAGTCTCACCCCATGCACAGAGCGCAAAAAAGCCACTGGTCTGTTAATGAAGCCTTTGTATCGCCATCAGCAGTTTGCTACGTCTGGGCATCTGCCTGCAGAAAGCGTATAGACCTGACAATGGTGCAAGACAGCACACGCTTGCTCTTTCTGCTCCATTATACTCAATGGCCTTGTCGGCGCATACGTCCGAAACATGTTTTGTGGGGGGAGGGGCGGGACTTCGGACGTATGCCACAACGAAGAAACAAACGCAATGTGAAAGGAGCCTTAGGGGTGACAGACTGCTTTTAACTTGTGTATTTTTCTGCCCTGCTTTTCTGTAAGTTATTAATTTCTACCTTGCTTTCTATCTTTATTTTTGCATCCTTCTAGTGGGCTGAAGCACTGACCGTTTTCCAGACTGCAGCTGATTGGATTGGTTTGGAGTCTCGAAAATCTCTGTGGGGTCAATTTTGGTCCGCACATCAGCGATTCTTTAAGTACCTCTGTATTGCTGCCAAAGTACAGCGGCTAGTAGCTTTGGCTAACCAGGAATTGTCCAAGGGAAAGGTAAGTACAGGCATGCACAATGGGAGAGAATTAAAGGGTCTTGATAGGTAGGATTTGCATATGTCTGTTACTGTGTTTTGTTTTTTTTTTCTTTTTGTTTTTTTTTAATTATTATTTATATCTACACTGAAAAAACTCCCCTAAAGCTACCTCATCCTTACCGTAAAAGTAACAGTTTATGCTGTCTTTGGCTAAGTCTGTTACACTAAAAATTATGTAAGCTGCTTCTAAGACCTTTTAGCAAATTTTTCAACTTGGACTGGACTTAACCCCTTCACAACCGGCTGATTTTGCACTTTCCTTTTTTTGTTTTTGCTCCCCTTCTCCTGAGAGCCGTGACGTTTTTATTATACTGTCAATCTTGCCTTATGAGGGCTATTTTTGCGGAAGGAGTTCTACTTTTAAATTAAACCATAAGTTTTACCATATAGTGTACTGGAAAATGGCAAAAAAAATTCCAAATGCAGAAAAATTGCAAAAAAAAGTGCGATTGCATGATTGTTTTTGAGATATTTTATTCAGTGTTCACTATATTGGTAAAACTGAAGTGTCGGTGTGATTCCTCAGGTTTGTGCGAGTTTGTAGACACCAAACATGCATAGGTTTACTTTTATCTAAGGGGTTAAAAAACAAAATAAGACGTTTGTCCAAAAAAGTGGCGCGCGTTTTGCTCCATTTTCCCCGACTCGTAGTGTTTTAATTTTTGGTATCTATGGCTCAGTGACTGCTTATTTTTTGAGTCTCAAGGTGACATTTTTAAAGATACCATTTTTGCGCAGATGCTATGTTTTGATCGCCTGTTATTGCATTTTGCGCAAAACTTGCGACAAAAAAAATAATTTTGGCGTTTGGATTTTTCTCTTGCCACTACGCCATTTACTGATCAGATTAATTGATTTTATATTTTTATAGATCCAGCATTTCTGAATGTGGCGATTCCAAATGTGTGTATTTTTTATTTTTTTTTTAACCCTTTATTTTTCAGTGGGGTGAAAGGATGGGTGATTTGAACTTTTTTAGATTTTTTTTTTTTTTTAATTTTTTTAAAACTTTATACTTTTTTTTTATTTTACTAGTCTCCCTCGGGGACTGTAAGGATCAGTAGTCTGATCGCTCTTCAATTTCTGCTGATCACAGCTACTCAGCTGTGAACACCAGAAATGATCATATCCTGTCTCACACTGGTGAAACAAAAAGTGAGTTGTGAGCTACAGGAGTCATCACATGACCTTGTGCTACCATGACAACCATCGGATCCACGTGATCACATCACATGACTTCTGCTGTCTGGCGGTGAGTAAACTTTGACCGCGATTTATAATGGCATTGTCACATTTTGATGGCGACATGTAAGGGGTTAACCGGTAGGGGGCAATTGTGGATCTGCTCGTGACTGCTAGGCAAATGTCAGCTCTACAAATCAGCTGACATGTGCTGGCTGATCGCGGGATTAACACTGACCGCTTGGGCGTAATTTTACTGCCCGTGGTCGTTAAGGGGTTAAAAAAAATTGACTGTATAAGTGCCTAATATTTTAATTGCTGCTAACTTTGCCATGGAGAGGTAAAATTTAAAAAAAAAGTGTTCTTCAACTCTGCAGCTCCTATTGCATTGTCTCTTCCTCTTTATAGCCGTAAAGATGTATACACCTATGGCAGATGGTCATGTGACTGAATAGGACTTCCAGAAGGCAGTGTGTCTGCTGCAGAAACAATGCACTCAGAGGAGCAGAACAGTCGCAGGAGTTCAGCTTCTCTGACCTGTATGCCAATGTTGTCCAGTCAACACCATGTGCTGCTTCTATTTTCAGGCCATTTTCACATCCTTGATATTAAAAAACCTGAATAATTAAAAAGATAAACAATAATGCCTATCAAAGCTACGTAACTTTAAAAGTGAGAGAATGCCACGCAGCACTTTCCCAGCACATAATGTCAACCCTTATCCTCTTTTGCATCAAAGTATAACTTTGTTCAAACAAATGCATAATCTGACTGAAAGTCTGCAAAAAAATAGAGCCTAAAGGCCCTGTCACACACAGAGAAATCTGCGGCAGATCTGTGGTTGCAGTGAAATTGTGGACAATCAGTGCCAGGTTTGTGGCTGTGTACAAATGGAACAATATGTCCATGATTTCACTGCAACCACAGATCTGCCAAAGATTTATCTCTGTGTGTGACGGGGCCTTTAGACATACAACACTTGCTAAAAGAGAATTTATACCTGCCACCTATTTACTTGTACAAAGTTAACAAGTTGAGATGCAAAATTTAATTTATAGTCATTAGCTGTTCATATTCTCATCCCCTAATTGCTCAGATATGGGGATATATATGAATGAAAGTGTATATATCATTCCACTTATCTGAGGGAGGTGAGCGTAACAGACCAATCCTTCTTGTCTGCAGCTCTCTTCAGTGTTCTGTAAGCTGGGTTCAGAAGAGAATGAAATAACGCTACACTGGTTTCAGTTCACATAGTTACTTAGGTTGAAAAAAGACCTAGGTCCATCTAGTTCAACCTTCCTCCACCAGTTCTACATTTAGTCACTAAGTCATTTATAACCAACAATGTTTTGTGTACTGAGGAAATCATCCAGCCCTTTTTTAAAAGCTGTTATAGTGTCTGCCATTACTATCTCTTGTGGTAGGGCATTCCACAGTCTGACTGCTCTAACTGTAAAGAACCCTTTCCTATTTAGGTGTCTGAATCGCTTTTCTTCCACTCGCAGTGAGTGCCCCCTGGTCCTTAGTACTGTCTTTGGAAGAAATAAGTCATGTGCCAGTCCTTTATATTGACCACACATGTATTTATACATATAAATGAGATCTCCTCTGAGACGTCTTTTTTCTAAGCTAAACATATCTAACTTTTTCAACCTTTCATCATATCGGAGGCCTTCCATTCCTTGTAATAGTCTAGTTGCCCGCCTTTGAACTGACTCTAACTTCTGAATGTCCTTTTTAAAATGTGGAGCCCAAAACTGGATCCCGTATTCCAGATGTGGCCTTACAAGTGATTTCTAGAGGGGTAACAATACGTTGGGATCACGGGATCTAATCTCTCTTTTTATACACCCTAAAATCTTGTTTGCTTTAGCAGCTGCTGCTTGACATTGAGTGCTGCTGCTCAGCTTATTTGTAATGAGAATACCCAAGTCCTTCTCCTGTTCTGTAGTCCCGAGTTTACTTCCATTTAATGTATACGCAGCTATAGGATTACTCCGTCCTAGGTGCATTACTTTACATTTATCAACATTAAATCTCATTTGCCAAGTATCTGCCCATTCTGACATCTTATCCAGATCTTTTTGTAATATTGTACTATCCAGGTCAGTTTTTAATATCCTACATAGTTTGGTGTCATCGGCAAAGACTGACACTGTACTATCAATCCCATCCACAAGGTCATTAATAAAGAGAGTAAAAAGAATCGGTCCAAGCACAGATCTTTACAATGTTCTGCTAATTTAGAGGAGGTGATGGTGACTGCATTGGATTACACACAGACCTGACATTATAAAAGTGGTCATTTAAAATAGTTTATAAAACAAACCACCCTGTTCACTAGAATGACTAAGCTGTACAGTAGTTTGTGCTTTGTTGGCTACTGGGAACGCTAAAGCCCCCTTTACACTAAACAACTTACCAGCGATCCCAACAACGATACAACCTGATAGGGATCGCTGGTAAGTTGCTAGGAGGTTGCTGGTGAGAGGTCACACAGTCAGACGCTCCAGCGAACCCACCAGCAACCTGACCTGGCAGGGATCGCTGGAGCATCGCTACACGGGTTGCTGGTGAGCTGTCACCAGCAACCAGTGACCAGCCCCCAGCCAGCAGCGACGCACTGAAGCGATGCTGCGCTTGGTAACTAAGGTAAATATCGGGTAACCAACCCGATATTTACCTTGGTTACCAGCGCACGCAGCTACACGTGCAGGGAGCAGCGCACACTTCTTAGCGCTGGCTCCCTGCTCTCCTAGCTACAGTACACATCGGGTTAATTACCCGATGTGTGCTGCAGCTACATGTGCACAGAGCAGGAGCCGCGCACACTGCTTAGCGCTGGCTCCCTGCTCTCCTAGCTACAGTACACATCGGGTTAATTACCCGATGTGTGCTGTAGCTACACGTGCAGGGAGCAGCGCACACTGCTTAGCGCTGGCTCCCTGCTCTCCTAGTTACAGCACACATGGGGTTAATTACCCGATGTGTACTCTGCTACACGTGCAAGGAGCAGGAGCCGGCACTGACAGTGAGAGCGGCAGAGGCTGGTAACTAAGGTAAATATCGGGTAACCAAGGACAGGGCTTCTTGGTTACCCGATGTTTACCGTGGTTACCAGTGTCCGCAGAAGCCGGCTCCTGCTGCCTGCACATTTAAGTCCCCTTTACACACTGAGACTTTCTAGCGATCATGCTGCACAGCGGGAAACAAAGGACCAAAGAATGGTCCTGAACGATTTGTAGCGATCAGCAACTTCACAGCAGGGGCCAGGTCGCTGATGTGTTTCACACACTGCAATGTCGCTGGGGAGGTCGCTATTACGTCACAAAACCGATGACGTTACAGCGATGTCGTTTGCGATGTTGCAGTGTGTAAAGCTACCTTAAGCCTAGCCATTAAACTGATCGATAGTCTGCTGGTTGTTGAACTGTGTGATCACCCATATAACAATAGCTCTATTTGCTTTGAAGCACATTTAGTCCTTTCCTTATATTTAATAGCTGTGTTCTCAAAAATAAGACTATTATTTATATGACCCGCACTTTGAATTATGTTGTGTCCTGTCTCACCCTGGTGGAGGCTATTAGTAATGCAGTTAAGTCAACTGCTTCATATTGTAATTACAATATGTAATTCCCATAATGGCAATTTCTCTGACGCCTCATTGGGGGACACAGGACCATGGGTGTTATGCTGGAGGACACTAAGTAGTAGTAGTTATGCAAAAGCCTAGTTCCTCCTCTGCAGTATACACCCCCTGGCCGGGTCAGGCAACCTCAGTTTTAGCTTAGTGTCTGTAGGAGACACTTCCTTTCAAGGTTTATTTTTTTGAGGACGATGGTTTCCTTTTGGGACCGATCTCCCACTACCATCAACGGGCGGGAACATGGAGTGTCGCCTCCACGTACCCCCTCCTGCGATGCTGGATCCTGGGCTGGACGACGGGTTCCACAGACACCGATTTTCCAAAGCCCTGGGTAGAGGCCTGTGGCCCTATAGCCCAATTCCTCAGCCCCTCTTTGCAGGCTCTGAGTTGAATATGGCACCAATTCCTCAGCCCCTCTTTGCAGGCTCTGAGTTGAATATGGCACCTGTATGACCGGACACAGCAAGCTGAGCCTGGACTGAAACAGTGTTTAAGGTGAGATCCCCCCTGACTGGTTTCCCAGACAAAGGGAGAAAAGACGGTGCAGGGAAGGCTCCCAGGACATTTACAGTATTTAGTATGAGAAAGTCCCTTGCTGATTGCAAGGAGGAGAGCCCCAAGGATCCTGAACACACAGTGTTAACTTTTCTCTAGCTTTCTGGCTGGAGGAGGGGGGAAGTCACTCGCTGTTTGCAGAAAGTCCTGCACAGATAATTTCCCGGTGGCAGGGGAAGGGCACAGAGCTCAGGAACTCACGCTGTTTATTTGCTCTGTTTTATTTGCTCTAGCAGAACAGCCGGCTGATAACCACCAGTGACAAGCTGTGTGCTGACTGGAGGGAGAGGGAGGAAAACTATCAGAAGCTCCCTTCCCGCCGTTTCTTACTACCCACAGCAGGGGGGCACACTGACTACTTCTTCGCGCTCTTTTAGCGCTAAGCCCACCCCCACCTCCCTAGGAAAGCGTGGGAAGATCTCCATAGAGCTTACTCCTTCCTGAGGACAGGGCCATCGGCTGATTCTGGTGAGGTGCTTGCTTCATTTGTAGCTCTGCTGACCATTGCTCCCCCTCCTGGCATACTCCTATTAGGAACATGCAGAATTCTAAGGGCACTAAGAGTGCTAAGGCCCACATAGTCTATTATTCAGCCTGCACTGCCTGCCACGCTGAGCTACCACGTAAACACACCTCTTCTCCCTGTGAGTCCTGTACCCCTATAGCCCCCCAAGACCGCCCTGCCACCACCGCCGCAACAGTTAGCCCAGAGCCTAGAGCTCCCAGCCCACCGGAATGGGCACAGTTTCTGTCCCAATCCATGGAAAAACTGTTACAGAACCTGGTGCTGGCTATGCAATGTCGACCTCCACACCCTTCTGGGTCCCTGGACGGAACGCAGCCTGAGGATACCCCTATGGAGGATCCTTCTGAGGTAATCCGGGCACATGCTTCACCGGTTGCAGGGATCAGGAAAAGAGCACATGGCCGGGTGTCTCCAGCGGGCTCTCCCTCGGGAGCACACAGGGCAGGCTCTCCCACACGCTCCACGGCTTCTGAAGAGCTGGAGGAGGGAGAATGCTGTTTATACCAAGAGGATTCCTTGGTTTCAGCCTCCCCAGATGATCAAACTGCAATAGACTCCCTTATAGCAGCAATCAACCAAACTCTGCATGTGGAGGATCCCCCATCCACTACCACTTACCATGCGGTCTCCTTTAAGAGGGCAAGGAAACCCCAAAAGGTTTTCGCTGATCACCCAGAGTTTCAGGCTATCCTCACAAAGCAAAGGGAGAAACCTGACAGGCGCTTCGGTAACCGAAAACTCATGGAGTCCCGGTACCCTTTTGCCTCACCTGCCCCTAAGGGCTGGGCCGATCCGCCCTCGGTCTCCCGCCTTACCACAAAGACGCTCCTGTCTTTACCCGATGGTTCCTCCATCAAGAACCCGACAGACAGACAGACAGGTGGAGCACCTCGCCCGCTCTGCTTTTGAGGCTGCGGGTTCCTCCCTCTCGCCCTCCTTCGCCTTTGGGACCCACACAGAGGCAATCTCGGTCTGGGCAGAACCCCTTAACACTTCGCTTGAGGAATCCCAGTTCACGCATACCTTCACAGAGGTAACAGCTCAAATTGCCACTGCGGCGGAGTACCTCATGCAGGCCTCCATGGACGCTGCTACCTGCGCAGCGTTTGCCACCTCAAATACCATAGCCATCCGTAGAGCTCTCTGGCTCCGACAATGGCGAGCGGACTCTGCCTCCAAGAAGTCTCTCACGAGCCTTCCCTTTTTTCCAGACCGATTGTTTGGCGAACGTCTGGACAAGCTCATTTCTGACGCCACGGGAGGAAAGAGTACCTCCCTCCCCCAGCTGAAGTCCAGGACGTCCTTCACCAGACGTCCACAGTCCTCGTTCCGCTCCTTTCGGAACTCATTTGGTTGGTCGACATCCCGTGCGGTCTCCGGCACCAGCCGCGGACTACGCAGGGACCGACCACCTCAGCTCTCCCCGAAACCCACTTCGTCATGGCAGCCTAGACCGAAACAGTCCAGGACTAGGGAGACTCGGCCACGACGTTTTCCCCCCTCATGACTCCTTCGGAGCCCCGAAAGACACACTCATTGTAGGAGGTCGACTGCGGCTCTTTCAACACATCTGGGCTGCCGCCTCAGACGACAAATGGGTGCGAGACCTTGTGTCTTCCGGTTACCACATAGAATTTCAGACCCGACCCCCGAGTCGGTTCTTTCAAACACCCCAAAGACTCGAAAACGACGCAAAGCTTTTTTTCTCAGCAATCCACTCGCTCCAAACAGCATGAGTGATAATACCTGTCCCAGACGACGAGAAGTTCGGGGGTTTTTATTCCAACCTCTTTGTGGTCCCCAAAAAGGATGGGTCAGTTCGACCCATCCTGGACCTCAAACACCTAAACAAAACATGTGCACGTACGGAGATTCAGAATAGAGTCCCTAAGGTCCATTATTGCATCCATGGTTGAAGGGGAATTCCTCGCCTCTGTAGACATCAAGGACGCGTACCCATCGCCCCAGATCACCAAAAGTTCCTCCGCTTCGCAATTCAGGACTCCCACTTTCAATTCGTAGCTCTACCCTTCGGCCTTGCCACCGCACCAAGGGTCTTCACCAAAGTCATTGCGGCCGCCATGAGCGTCCTTCACGCCAGGGAAGTAGTCGTTCTCCCTTACTTGGACGACCTCCTCATCAAGGCCCCCTCCTTCCGCGACTGCTCAACCAGCGTACAGATCACTGTGGACACCCTATCCCGCTTAGGGTGGCTAGTGAATCTGGACAAATCATCCCCGATCCCATCACGATCCATCACCTTCCTGGGCATGTCCCTGGACACCCGTCGGGGCATGATCCTTCTCCCTCAGGACAAGGCGATCGCTCTTCAACGAGTGGTACGCTGCCTTCTACGTCCTCCGTCTCGCTCCATTCGATTCAGCATGAAAGTGCTCTGCAGGATGGTGGCGGCTATGGAAGCAGTACTCTTTGCTCAACTGCACCTCCGCCCACTGCAGCTAGCCCTTCTAGCGGCCTGGGACAAGAGCCCCTTCTCCCTGGACAGACATCTTCACCTGACTCCTTCAGTCAGGTATGCACTCCGCTGGTGGCTTCGGTCCTCATCCCTATCGAAGGGGAGATCTTTTCTCCCAGTGAACTCGCTGGTCCTGACCACAGACGCCAGCCTCCTAGGCTGGGGAGCAGTGTACCGGCACCACATTGCTCAAGGACGTTGGACGCCCCAGGAGTCTTTCCTACCCATAAACATCCTGGAACTCCGCACGATCTTTCTCGCGCTGAGAGCGTTCTGCCCTCTGCTAGCGGGTCGTCAGATTTGAGTCCAATCGGACAATGCGACAGCTGTAGCCTATATCAATCAGCAGGGGGGCACCCGCAGCAAAGCAGCTTATCTCGAGGCCCACAAGATCCTCAGCTGGGCCGAATCGACGGGATCAGTGATATCAGCGGTACACATACCGGGGGTAGAGAACTGGGCAGCAGACTGTCTAAGTCGCCAAGGCCTGGCCGCCGGAGAATGGTCTCTCCACCCAGATGTGTTTCTACACATCTGCACTCGCTGGGGCACGCCAGACGTGGACCTAATGGCCTCAAGGTTGAATACAAAGGTACCCGCGTTCATAGCCAGGTCACGCGACCCGCAGTCCATCGGCGCGGATGCTCTAGTCTGCTCCTGGCATCACTTCCGCCTGCCTTACATATTTCCACCTCTACCCCTGATGCCGCGGGTAATCAGGAAGATCAAGGCAGAGTGAGTCCTGGTGATACTGATAGCACTGGACTGGCCCAGGCGCGCCTGGTACGCCGAATTAGTACATATGCTCAGAGACGCACCGTGGCGCCTTCCAGACATCCCAGACTTGCTGACCCAAGGGCCCATTTCCCATCAGAACTCCAGAGCCCTGAAGCTGACGGCATGGCCATTGAGACCTGGGTATTAACAAGAGTGGGATTCTCCCCCGCGGTTATTTCCACCATGATCAGCGCCCGAAAGCCTGCTTCATCCCGCATTTATCACCGTACATGGAAAATCTTCTTTTCATGGTGCAGGGAAACTAACGTCCAGCCTATGCTTCTGGCCATCCCCAGAATTCTCGACTTTCTACAGTCTGGCTTGCAAGCGGGGTTGGCTCTCAGTTCCCTTAAAGGGCAGGTCTCAGCGCTCTCAATCTTCTACCAATGCCGCCTGGCTCAAAAACCGCAAGTCAAGACCTTCCTCCAGGGCGTTTCCCATCTAGTTCCCCCGTACAAACGGTCGCTGGAACCATGGGACCTCAACCTCGTTCTGGACGGTCTCCAGAGGTCTCCCTTTGAACCCCTCAAGGAATCCTCCCTTGCTCTTCTGTCCTGGAAGGTAACATTCCTGGTGGCAATTACGTTCATCAGACGGGTTTCGGAGCTAGCAGCACTCTCTTGCCACGAGTCTTTTCTGATCTTTCACCAGGACAAGGTGGTTCTGCGCCCCCTTCCGGATTTCCTTCCAAAGGTTCTTACCCCGTTTCATTTGAACGAGGACATTGTTCTGCCTTCCTTTTGTCCACACCCGGTTCATATGGTGGAAAGGTCTCTGCATTCGTTAGACCTCATCAGCGCTCTCAGATATTGCATATCCAGGACAGCCCCCTTTAGGAAAACGGACTCTTTGTTCGTCATTCCTGAGGGGCCTAAGAAGGGACAGGCAGCTTCAAAGGCGACTCTGGCACGCTGGATTCGCTCTGCGATACAGGAAGCTTACCGCTTGCAACTCAAGCCGATTCCTAGTGGGCTGCGGGCTCATTCCACGAGAGCAGTTGGCGCTTCGTGGGCCATTCGGCATCAGGCTTCAGTGAAACAGGTGTGTAAGGCTGCGACCTGGTCTAGCCTACATACGTTTTCAAAGCATTACAGAGTCCATACCCAGGTTTCAACTGAGGCAAATCTGGGTAGGAAAATTCTGCAAACGGCAGTAGAGCACCTCTCTCAGTAGGCGCTCCAGGCTGTCTGGGACTGGTTCCTAGTCCTTGGGTTGTGTTGTCTTTTATGTTTCCCACCCATGGACTGCTTTAGGACGTCCCATGGTCCTGTGTCCCCCAATGAGGCGTCAGAGAAAAACGGATTTTTGTGTACTCACCGTAAAATCGTTTTCTCTTGGCCATCATTGGGGGACACAGCACCCACCCTGTTGCCCTGTTGGGCCTTGGTTCTCTCAGTACCTTATTTGGTTATGACTCTTCTTTTCTCATGTTCCTCTGTTGAGAAGTTTACTGTTTTTTTTTCTCCTACTGCTTGTGTACTAAAACTGAGGTTGCCTGGCCCGGACAGGGGGTGTATACTGCAGAGGAGGAGCTATGCTTTTGCATCTACTTAGTGTCCTCCTATGGATAGGCAGCATAACACCCATGGTCCTGTGTCCCCCAATGATGGCTAAGAGAAAACGATTTTACGGTGAGTACACAAAAATCCGTTTTTTTTTCTGCATGACAATTGTGAACATACGGTACAAGCTAACGTAATGTTTATTTCTTGGTACGAGATTGCAAGAAGGAAAAAGACAGGGCACTACTCTGAGATTTTTCTAGCGTCAGTCACAATTCATGCTTAGCGTTTTATCGCTGTCTTCAGCACATTTTTAGCAGCCAACAAACAGGCAGTAAAAATGAACTAACAGCTACTTGGTGCTTATTTAAAAGGAGCAGGATGATCCAAGGTATATAAAGATAGAAAATGAAGTAGCACTCACCGATTTTTGCTGTGCAGTAAAAAAGTGTTTATTCACACGTATAGGTTACATGCTGTGGCAAGCGGGGAGGGGATAGGATGGAGCAGCACGTCAGACGGCCGTTTCGCACTCTATAGTAGTGCTTCGACCGGTCTAACAGTTAGTGACATCATTTCTTGTGTATTTAAATTAGCGGTTCACGCTATCTGATGTCAATGATTTAAAAACATAATAAAAACAATCTCAACATATGATGCATTGTGTATTTCTTTCATGTGGTTTATTAATTTAGTGGCGCCTATCCCTGTAGCGATCGAGTCGCGGTGCTCTCTAAACCGTATGAATAGTGGTCTAATAGTCTTTTATATATGTGGACTTTTCTATATTGGAAAGACTATTAGACCACTATTCATACGGTTTAGAGAGCACCGCAACGCGATCACTACAGGGATAGGTGCCACTAAATTAATAAACCACATGAAAGAAATACACAACGCAGACTGCAATTTATTAAGATTCGCTGGTTTGGAGTTGGTTGAGCCACCAGCAGGAGGTGGAGACACCCATAAACTACTCCTACGTAAGGAGGCACAATACATCATGAAGTATAATGCTATGAGCCCTTTGGGATTTAACGATAAGAATGATTTGATCGTTTTTTTGGGTTAATGTGTTAATTATAAGGCTACTGTTTTTTCTTTATATATCTGGCATTGTACATCATATGTTGAGATTGTTTTTATTATATTTTTAAATCATTGACATCATCAGATAGCGTGAACCGCTAATTTAAATACACAGGAAATGATGTCACTAACTGTTAGACCCGTCGAAGCACTACTATAGAGTGCGAAACGGCCGTCGTCTGACGTGCTGCTCCATCCTATCCCCTCCCTGCTTGCCACAGCATGTAACCTCTACGTGTGAATAAACACTTTTACTGCACAGCAACAATCGGTGAGTGCTCCTTCATTTTCAATGTTTATTTCTTGTATCTTTGTGTCTGTTTTCATCTTCCTCTGCCCCTCTGTGCATCTTTACAGTGCTATATGTGTGGTCCTATTCTTCTTACTAAAACTAAATTTCCCAGCAGCACTCTGCTTTTTCTTAGTGCTGCAGATCTTGAAGGGAACCTGTCACCAGGATTTTCCATTATAAGCTGCAGCCACCACCAGTAAGCTGTTATACACAGCATTCTAGAATGCTGTATATAAGAGCCCAGGCCGCTCTGTATAACATAAAGAACACCTTTTATTATACTCCCTTTCAGGACGGCCAGGTCCAATGGGCGTCGCTGGGTCTCTGGTCCGGTGCCTCCTCTATCCTGGGCAGTCGCCTATTTTCTTCCCGTCTCCATGTGGATGACTCGTCATATATCATCCACACAGAGGCCTCCATTGCTCTCCTGCGTGCGCACACTTTTCTCGGCACGGCGGGGGGCAGAGCAAAGTACTGTAGTGCGCATGCGCAGGTGGTGTTTGACCTTTCCCCACACTTACGCTTTACAGTACTTTGCTCTGCTCTCAGCAGGGCAGAGGAAAGTGCTCGTGCATAGTAGCACAATGGAGACCTCTGTGTGGCTGATATAGAACGCGTCATCCACATGCAGCTGGGAAGGAGGACAGCAATGGAAGGAAGATAGGAGGCACCAGACTGAGAGCAGCAACGCCCATCAGACCCGACTGCCCTGCAGGGGAGTATTATAAAGGTCTTTTTTTACATTAAACAGAGCGGCCGGAACACTTATGTACAACGTTCTAGAATGCTGAATATAAGGGCTTACTGGTGGTGGCCACAGCTTATAGGTGACCAATCTGATGACTGATTCCCTTTTTAATAATGGTTGGCTATTTGACCAATGTCTATTACTATTTACAAACTTCAGAGCAAGATCATGCTTTTCCATGCTATTAGGGTATGTCCACACGCTGCAATTTTGTGTTGTCAAAAACTCAAACACACTTTCTGGCTGAAAAACACCCTTTGTGCCAGAAAACACAAATAAATTGCATGCATTTTCCACACTTTTTTTGTCCCATATGTTTGTGGGGGTTTTTTGTTGTTGTTTTTTTTTTTTTTTTAAGTAAATAGTGATGGGCGAACTCACAAATACCCATGATTGGCGAATCTAACTGGACTTAAAAAACCCTCAGCTTTGGATCGGAATTGATCCCGTGTATCTGGCTGGACGCCGATCCCCATAAACAGTGCCTACAAGTAGTCTTCAACCCCCTGCAGATTTAGCAGGTTTGATAAGATGCAAATAAATTATTTATATATATATATAAATAATTGGCTTACGCTATGTTCACACACGCTGCATCTTTTCTTTACCACAAAGATTCAGCATTTTTGGCCCCCAATAAAAACATACCCGTGCCAAAAACGCATACGTTTTTGACGCGTTTTTACCGCATTTTGCCCAAAACATTTTTAAGTCAAATTTATTGACTGGAAGTGCTCAAAAATGCTGTCAAAAACGCAAAAAGATTTGACATGCTGCATCTTGGCTGCATCTTCAAAAACATTGCACTGTGTAGACAGCAATATAGAAAGCTAAGACTTTGCTGGAAGGAAATGCATGCATTGAGGTGCATCTTTGTTAGGCCTAAGCCACACGGCGAGAAAAACAGTGCGAGTGGAGTGCTGTAAAACATTGCATTCCACTCGGACCAATTCTAGCCTGTGTGTGAGCACACATGAGCGATTATTTTCTCAGCCCTAATCGGACTGAGAAAACAATCGCAGCATGCTGCGATTGTAATGCGAGACTTTCTCTCGCACCCATTCAAGTGAATGGGGCGAGAGAAAAATCGGACTGCACTCGCGGTACACCGGTGTACCGCTAGTGCAGTGCGAGAATGGCAATAGCCGGCTATGCAGGAGAGAGGGAGAGAAATCCCTCCCTCCCCTCCTGAGTGCCGGCCCGCCCCCCGCAGCTGAGGTCTGCTCACACGAACGGACCTCAGTTGCAAGGACACACGCATGCCACTCGGCTCTGCTGTACTGCCAGCACGAGCCGAGTGTCATGCAAGAGGATCACAGTAGTCCCCGCGTGGCCCCAGCCTTACCACAAAAATACTCCAAAAATGCAGTAAAAGATGCAGTGTGTGAACATAGCCTTAGGGTCCCCCACATATGATACCCAGCACAGATAAAGCATACAGCTACAGGCTGCAGCACCCTGTTGTGTGCTTATCCTGGCTGTGTATCATGTGTATCAAAATAAGAGGAACCGCATGAGGCTTTTTTTTTTTTTTTTTTTTTTTTTTAATATATATAAATTCTTTGCATAAAAATAAAAAAAGGCATGCACCCCCCCCCCCTTCTTAACCAAGATAAAGCCCGAAAGCTTGGAGCTGGTATTCTCAGGTTGGGGACACTCATGCTTATTGCCCCCACAGCCTAAAAGTGGCAGACTGCAGCTGCCAAGAACTGTTGCATCCATTAGATGTGACAATGCTGACACTTTACCCTGCTCTTCCCGATTGCCCTGGTGTGGTGGTAATCTGGGTAATGAGGGGTTATTGACAGCTCACAGCTACCACTAAGCCACAGATTAGTAATGGGTAGAGTCTATGAAACCCCTCCCCCATTACCAATCTGTAAGTCAACAGAATTCAACACACACTGAAAAAATCCTTTATTTGCAATACAAGACAAAAAAGCACCCTCTTACCCCTTAACCTCAAAAATACCCCTGAAGGTCTGACATAATCCACACCAGGTCCCACAATGATCCTGACTCTACTACATCTGAAGTGACAGCCAGCGGCCGTAGAACATGAGCTCACACTGTAACTTCAGGCAGAGAATGAGCTGCTGTGATCAGTGGTGATGTCAGTGAGGTTAGTTGCGGTCACAGCTGGAGTTCCCCACGGTCCTCCACCTGTGACTGCAGGTAACTTGACCTCAGGTGACTTCATTAAACTCAGTGACCTCACCTTAAATCACCTGAGGTCAAGTTTCCTGCAGACAAAGGTGGAGGACCGCGGGAACCTCCAGCAGTGACCGCAACTAACTTGAGTGATGTCACCGCTCCTCACTGCGGCTCATTCTCTGCATGAAGTTACAGCGTGCGGTCATGTTCTATGGCCGCTCGCTGTCACTTCAGATGTAGCAAAGCTGGGATCATAAAGTATTTTTCCGGTGTTTGTGTTTATTTCTTTTCAATTACAGATTAGTAATGGGAGGAGTTTCATAGACCCTCCCTATTACTAATCTAGGGCTTAGTAGCAACTGTGAGTGGTTATTAACCCTTTAATACCCAGGGTAATCTGGATGAGCCAGGTAAAGTTGTGAGATTGTCGCATCTGCTGTAATGGATGTGGCTGCAGGCTGCTATTTTTTTGCTGGAGGGGCCCAATAACCATTTGGCTCCCCAACCTGAGAATACCAGCCCACAGCTGTTAAACCTTATCTTGACTGGGTATCAAAATTGGGTGGGACTGCATGCCAATTTTTAAAAGTATTTATGTAAATGTTTTTTTTTTAAAAAAAAAGCTGCATGCGGTTCCTCTTATTTTGATACACAGCCAAAATAAGAGCATGACTGGGGGCTGCAGCCTGTAGCTGTGGGCTTCATCGCTGCAGGGTATCATATTGGGGGTACCCTACACCAGTTTTTTTTTATTTATTTTCTACCACGATAGAACCACAGACAGCGTCTGTGATTTGAAGCAATTGGACATGCTGCCACTCAGAGTGAGGACGCATTCTGACTGCAACCAATCACAGACTCCAGTGGGCGGGTCAAGCAGTGAATATGTATGAGGCTAATGAGCCACCCCGGAAGTTGAATGAGAGGCTGCGGGAGCAGTTACAGCCATGCTGGACACTCTAAGTATAACGCGCTTGCTCCAATCCCCCTATCCGTTCTATCACCATTTTTAAGCGGCAGATTCTCGCCCCCATAGGCCTATATGGGGACGGCACCCGACTAGATACCTGGGATCAATTCTGGGCTGGAAACGTGTTTTTTTTTTTTTTTTAACTCGATTAGACCTGTCGATCCCTGGTATCTGCGAGTCATCCCATCACTACTAAAATTGCCGGTCAAAGACACACAAAGAATTGACATGCTGCATTTTTGTTGTCACCACAAAACTGCAGCCAAAAAAAAGCACCGTGCAAATCTGAAATCCCATAGATTTTGCTGGGGAAGGAAAGGCATGCAGTCTGTGGTGACTAGAAGTTCACCACAAACTGCAGTGTCCGCATGTGGTTTTAGTGGGTCTGGGGAAGTTTTTATTAGACTGGGTCATAGGTGCATCTGTTTTTCATGAAATAGACAGGGTCATTATGGTCATATAAATGCGGGTATCAGTGGGATTTTCTGCATAGCTAAGTTGTGCCACACAGCACAACTGTCAGATTTATTTTAGACTGGGTCAATAGGTGGATCTGAGCATGTTCAACCAACAGCATTAGGGAAAAGAGTGCCTTAGACTAGAGGATCATCATTAGCAAGTAATAACTTCAAATTGGTGCAGATATAAATTAGGGTATATTTACAGAGAAGGAGAATGCCACATTATGATTATGGGAATAACCCATTAGTGATCTTTGAGATAATGTTGTTACATTGTAGCAGTAAGCTATTTTTTTCTGCAGTGTGTTGTTATTGGTTTGCAATCTACTGGGGAAGCTCGGACACGAGAAGTTATGGATGAAAATGATGGTCATCTTGACCGATTTGTGTCAGCTGCTGAGTGAGTATAAAAAGACAGAATGCTCCATACGAAGACCAGAGTATGTATAATACACATTTTATGTGCATGTGTGCTAATGTGTTGTTTTTAACTCGTCAGAGGAGTGTTCAAATCTCTGATATTGAAACATTTCCCTTCAAACAAAAGGAAGCGTGAGAAAAACTTACTGAAAAGGAAAAGTGAGTAACAAATGTTCCATATAGATGTAGATTTTAGCCTTGGGGAAAAAACAGTGCACAGAAGATCACATTGAAGCAATGTTGAACATTGGTTCTTCTGCTCTTAGGAGTCTATTCATTATGTCTGCTGTTGCTTATGACAGTCTTAAAGGGAACCAAACATCAGGATTTTGGTATATAAGGTAAAGCCAGTGCAGTACTGGCACTATCCGGCACAGGCTGTACATACCATTAGTGGGCAGCTCGGATGTTTAGGCAGTGAAATCCAAGTTTATCAAGTTAGAAAATTCATCCACTTTTTGATTGACGTGTGCACCTCTGCTGATAATATCCGGGCAGGTTATGCACATGATTCCCGCCTCCCACGCCGCCTGTTCCTCCCTCTCTCTGGCTGTATGTAAATTTTTAATCTTCAGTTACACGGCGTCGTAATTGGCGCCTGCACATAGCGCTTATCTCCGGCGCCGTGTTTCTGAAGCCCACAGTACCTAGTATTGTGCATGAGCGGGTGGCGCATGCGCCCTCGCTTCTTCAAATTTCGTGAACGTGGGAACGCGCGTGGTCACAACAGGACTGGAGAACAGCTGATCTTACCGATTAGCTGCAGCAGACTATATCGTAGCAGACGTCTGCTGCAGCTAATCCGGGTAAGATCAGCTCTTCTCCAGTCCTGTTGTGACCGTGCGCGCTCCCGCGGTCACAATGAGATCTGAAGAAGCGAGGGCGCATGCGCCGCCCTCTCATGCACAATACTAGGTACTGCGGGCTTCAGAAACACAGCGCTGGAGATAAGCGCTATGCGCAGGCGCCAACTCCGACGCAGTGTTTCTGAATAGAGAAATGTACATACAGCCATAGAGAGAGCAGAACAGGCGGAGGGGGTGGCGGGAATCCATGTGCATAACCCGCCCGGATATTATCAGTAGAGGTGCACACGTCAATCAAAAAGTGGATGAATTTTTAAACTTTAGGCTGTGAAATCCAAGTGTATAAACATCCGAGCTGCCCACTAATGGTATGTACAGCCTGTGCCTGATAGTGCCAGTACTGCACTGGCTTTACCTTATATACCAAAATCCTGATGTTTGGTTCTCTTTAAGCCAATTGCTGCAGTACAGTGCCCCTGATTTTATTAGTGGTGCATGCAACATAAAGAGAACCTGTCATCACAACTTAACTTTTTAAAGTAAAGATATTTGATCTGTTATACTGGTTTAATAGATACCTCTAGTGCAGAAATCCACAGCCTGAAGTTTTATCCTTTTTGTGCACCAGGGCAGGACTGTGGGAAGGGTTGTCGGCTCTGCCATGGCCCCTCTGCATTTGTAGAAGCTTATTTTTTTAAATATTTTGTGCTACAACCACCCGCAACAAGGTCAGTGCTTGTGCACTTTCATGCCCCGAGGGTCTTCAGTAAAATGGCTGTGCATGCACACGCTGACGTCTGACGGTCTTCAGCAAAATAGCACCATGGTGCTGCCTGCACAGATTAAAATTACTCGCCATTGAGCTGAGGTTTGGATTTGCTCATGCCCCACTCAGTGCCATTTTGCTGAAGACTGATGGATGTCAGTGTGCATAAGGAGCGCCCTTGCTGCAGGCGATACTAATGAGGAATTTTTTTATTTAAAAAAAAAGAGGTTCATACAAATGTGGAGGGGCCGAAAGTCCTACCCACAGCCCTGCCCCACTGCACGAAAAGGACATTGCACCAGAACTTCTATAATGAATGAAACAAGAACCAGGCTGCAGATTTCTGCACTACAGGTATGAAATCTGTATAACTGTTCCATTTATAGCCATGCTTTTACTTAAACATATTAAATCTTTATGCCAGGTTCTCCAGTCCGATACTAGAGCAGATTTTTGGAGTACCACTAAACTGGCATAACTTTAATAAATTTGATGGGCGGGAATAGCCATGACCCATGCCACGCTCATATTGGTGTATCTGGTTGATACAGGTGTAAATATCAAATGTCTCTATTTTTGTACAATTTCCAATTTGGGCAAAAATATTGCGACTTATCAATGTGTTTAACACCAGAATTGTGAGGTATGCATCTGTGATTTGACCCCTGATTGTTGTGTTCTCCGATTGTTCACCTATCAAACCTTTCTACTGTACTACACTCTTTCTAATACTTCACAGAACGTGGAAAGCCACGTACTGGAAAGACGATCCGTGGAGATTTTGTGGGATTAATCCGTAACAGTGAAGAGAGCAGCTCAGATTCTGATGGCGCGCTGGACAGTGACTTCAACTCTTCTCCCGAGTCCTTACAGGACAATGATGATGTCATATTTGTGGAACACACATTTAATGGACTCCTAGTGCCTGACCGTGGTAAGCCATTAGTTAGGGAAAGTCCGAAGTCAGAGCTCTGATAGTAATACAGTCTGAAAAACCCAATAATGTATTTTTTTTTCATCGTTCTAGGCCCTGAACACGTGGAACAAATGAAGATGGATTTGTTAGCCAAGGTTGAAGAGTTAGGGAAAGTGTTACCTCTAAATACATTGGATGTACTTATAGACCAGCTAGGAGGTCCAGACAAAGTGGCAGAAGTATGGAACCTACATTTTGCTATTGACATAGATTTTATTGTGCCCGGTTTTTGTAACTGTTTATCTTCTATAGATGACAGGTAGAAAAGGGCGAGTGGTTCGACGCCTTGAGGGTGTGGGCTTCGAATCCCGCGCTGAGCAGAATCTTTCAATTGATAATGTGAACTTGCGGGAGAAAGAACGTTTTATGAATGGCACCAAGGTAATTGCTCATGGAACTTTAACGGAGTGTAATAAACAATTTCCCCAACTACAGTTCATTTGTATGAGAGCTTGCAAATATAATTGTCCTGGTTGGCCGATAAAGGCATCACTCATAAGACTTTTTATTTTATATTTTTTTTTTATATTTTTTTTTTTTTATGGGCATGAAAGTATTGACATCAATTTTTCTGTTTAACACGGTATCACTATATAATGTTTCATTGTACGAGAACTATCAAATTTCTTTTTGTTTTTAGCATATTATTGCTTTACTAAGTGATGTCAGAACTACTCTTTAATTTCTTGACTACCCAGCTATCTATGTGCATATATTGAGATCCATCGGTCATAACAAGAATATGCACGTGTTCCCTGGGCATCTTCACAGGTCGCTAGTTTTAGGAGCTGATTTTCAGTTATTTGTCGTGTGAGCCAGGAGTAGTCATTCATGCCATCGTTATAGGATGTTGTAAGCGATTGCATACGATTGCATACGATTGCATCCTATTGCGTGACCAGGATATTATTTTAACCTTTGGAAGAAACTTGTACATAGACTTTCATAATTACTTTCCAGGTCCACTTGTATTGAGTTTTTCCTGCCGTAAACCCAATGCAATGTAGCCTTATTAATCAGTACCAAGAATATATTTGCACTACTGATTAGGAATATCAAGGCCAAATTTGAAGACAAAATTAATAAATTTTGCCACCCTCCGATATTTTACCCTTCCATATTTGTCCACTAGTTGTCAATATCTATTTCTTTTATCAACATACAGCTTGTGGCGATTATATCAGAGGCATCGAGTTCAGGTATTTCCCTACAAGCTGACCGCCGGGTGAAAAACCAGCGACGACGAGTACACATGACACTGGAACTACCGTGGAGTGCTGACCGAGCCATCCAGCAGTTTGGTGAGTACATTCCATTCTTCAACATTTCTTTTAATTTCTAACTTGTGCCAAATGCATTGCCTGTTTTTATTTTCTCTGTATTTGCATTATTAACCGCTTAAGGACCGCTCACTGTAAATATATGTTGGCGCTTGCTGGGCTCTGTGCAGCACTGCCATATTTTTACGGTCGGCGGTCAGGAGGGGATCGTGACACCCCCCCAACCCCCGGTCCCCTCCCTGCATGCCGCCATCACCGGGTTTCTGGTGCAGAATAGTAGTTCTGCCCGGAGACGTCACCAGGACCTGATTGGATTAGGTCCTGGTGATGTTCACCCTTTGCGATTGTCTATGTGGAGCAATTAATTGCAATCGCGGCACATAGAAGTAACCGAGAAGCAGGGATTGCTTCTCTTATTTCTCCCAGCTCTCCTGTGACACAAGCATGGGAATCCGAGGGTTGTCATGGTGGCTGGAGGTCACATCATGACCCGGGTCTGCCATGTATGGTGGCCTGTTGTCCCAGCCTGCAGCAAAGTCTGACAGGCGATCTGCAGCCTGACGCTGCCTGTATAATGCATTGCTATGCTGCTGCATGGCAATGCATTATACCAGCGATCAGACAAAGAAAAGTGAAAGTCCCATATAGGGTCTAGGTAAAACAGAGTAATAAAAAGTAGAAAAAAAACCTGCGAAATATAAAAAAAAAAAAAAAAAAAAAAGAATATATACCCAAAGTACATGTACCGTATTTTTCGCTTTATAAGACGCACTTTTGCTCTCCCAAATTTTGGGGGAAAGTAGGGGGTGCGTCTTATAATCCGAATATATGGGGGGTGGGGTGTGTGGTGTGTGTATATGTGTGTGTGTGTGTGTGTGTGTGTGTGTGTGTGTGTGTGTGTGTGTGTATATATATACACACACAGACACACACACACACACACACACACACACACAATAAATATATATATATATATTAGTGTATGTAATACACTAATATATATATTATATATATATATATATTACATACACTAATATATATATATATTTATTGTGTGTGTGTGTATATATACACAGACAGACACAGACACACACACACACACACACACACACACACACAATAAATATATATATATTAGTGTATGTAATATATTAATATATATATATATATAATATATATATTAGTGTATGTAATATATATATATATATATATATATATATATGTATGTATGTATGTATGTATGTATGTATGTATGTATGTATATGTATGTATGTATGTATGTAATATAATACTACAGAGTCCAGTGGAGGTGGGGGCAGCTCTGGAGCGGTGCTGGGGGCTGGTGAAAGCTGCAGGAGGAAGCATTGGATCTCCTGCTCCCGCTCATATAATATGCACTGCCCGCTGTCCATCACCGTGGTGCTGAAACCGCACCGCGGTGATGGGTTGGGGCAGCGGCGCATATTATATCTGCCTGCGCCCCCCTTTGATGGCACATGCCCCCCCCATGTGTTAGATATGGCCCCCATGCTGCTGCCCATAGTAAAATAAAAAACTCTTTACCTCCTCCAGCGCTCATCTCCCGGTCTCCCTGCAGCCGCTGTGATCAGGCACGCAGAGATGATATCACACTGCTGTGCCGATCACATGACCGGCACCGAGAACCAGGAAGTGCAGGAGCTCAGCAGCACGGAGGGAGACACGAGGTTGGACAGCGCTGGAGAAGATAAGGAAACAGTGTTTTATTTTACTATGGGCAGCAGCATGGGGGCCATATCTAACACAGGGGGAGGTGTGCCATCCATAGGGGGCCATATCTAGCACAGGGGGAGGTGTGCCATCCATAGGGGGCCATATCTAGCACAGGGGGATGTGTGCCATCCATAGGGGGCCATATCTAACACAGGGGGACGTGTGCCATCCATAGGGGGCCATGGGCAGCACAGGGGGACGTGTGCCATCCATAGGGGGCCATGGGCAGCACAGGGGGACGTGTGCCATCCATAGGGGGCCATGGGCAGCACAGGGGGACGTGTGCCATCCATAGGGGGCCATGGGCAGCACAGTGAGACGTGTGCCATCCATAGGGGGCCATGGGCAGCACAGTGGGACGTGTGCCATCCATAGGGGGCCATGGGCAGCACAGGGGGACGTGTGCGATTCATATGGGACGTGTGCGATTCATAGGGGACGTGTGCGATCCATAGGGGACGTGTGCGATCCGTAGGAGACGTGTGCGATCCGTAGGAGACGTGTGCGATCCGTAGGAGACGTGTGCCATCCGTAGGAGACGTGTGCCATCCGTAGGAGACGTGTGCCATCCGTAGGAGACGTGTGCCATCCGTAGGAGACGTGTGCCATCCGTAGGAGACGTGTGCCATCAATGGGGGACATGTGCCAGCACAACTGGGCTATAGTCAATATAAGGGGGCCATATCCAGATTAAGAGGGCTAATTTTAGGATGGAGGGGCTATGAGGGACATATACCCTATATGATTTGTTAGATGGACACTGGCATTATAAGACGGACCCCATTCAACATTAAAAAAAAAAAAAATCTCTTTTCCTTCACCAAATTTGTGGGTGCGTCTTATAATCAGGTGTGTCATATAAAGCGAAAAATACGGTATTTATATAGGAAAAAGAAACAAAATAAAAAAAACCTGCACATGTTTGGTATTGCTGTGTCAGGCCCAACCTGTTCTATAAAACTGTCACACTATTTAACCCCTTCAGTAAACAGTTAAAAAAAATGCTTTTTCATTCATACTGTAGAAAAAAAGTGAAATAAAATGCAATCAAAAAGTTGAACATAAATAAAAATAGTACTACTGACAACTACATGTTCTCCTGCTAAAAACAAGCTGCCACACAGCTCAATCAGCGGAAAAATAAAAAAGTTACAGCTCTGAGAATACTGATGCCCCACAAAATTATTTTCTAAAAAAAGTTTGGTTTTTTTTTTGTGTAAAAGCAGCAAAACATAAGATATAAATGTGGTATCGCCATAACCATACTGACACGAAAAATAAACCTGTTACCTTCACCAAAATATTTAAAAAATGGTTCTGATAGAAACGTCAACTCGTCCCACAAAAAACAAGACCTTTCATGGCTCTCCAAACGCAACATGGCATCGGCTATCTATGCCAGACAATTGTGCGCTCTAGAATTCAGATGGCGCTCCTTTCCTTCTGAGCCCTGCCGTGCCCAGAAATATAAATTTTTTACCACTAAATTATTACTTCAACCAGGTGGCTCTCTTTTCCACAAGAATAACAGGAGAAAATGCACCATAAAATTTATTGTGCAATGTCTCCTGAGTATGCGGATACCTCATATGTTTTAAAAAAAATCAATTGTTTTGGGTGCACAGCAGAGCTTGGAAGGGAAAAGAGTGCCATTTCACTGCAAAATTGGCTGGAATCATTAGCAGATGCAATGTCACATTTGGAGACTCTTTGAGGTGCCTAAACAATGGATCTCCCTCACAAGTGACCCCATTTTGGAAACTAGACCCCTCGAGGAATATATCTAAATGTTTGTGGAGCACCTTTAACCCCCGAGGGCTTTACAGAATTTTAGAAAGTTGAGCTGTGAAAATGAAAAAATATATTTACCACAAAAATTGTTACGTCAACCTGGTAGCTTTTTTTTGTTCCACAAGGACATCAGGGAAAAAAGGCACCATAAAATTTGTTGTGCAGTGTCTCCTGAGTATGTTGATACCTCATATGTGGTGGAAATCCAATTTTTGTCATTTTCACAGCTCAACGTTATAAAATTCTGTGAAGCTCCCAGGGTTCAAGGTGCTCACCAAACATCTAGATATAGTCACTTGTGGGGGAGATCCACTGTTTAAGCACCTCAGTAGGTCTTCCAAACATGACATAGTGTCCGCTTATGATTCCGGCTAATTTTGCTTTAAAAAATTCAAATGGAGCTTTTTCCCTTCCGAACCCTGCCGTGTGCCCCAAAAGTAGGTTTACACCACTTATGTGGTATCTGTGTGCTCAGGAGAATTTGCACAACATTTTCTATGCTGCATTTTCTCTTGCTACCCATTTGAAAAATGCAAAATTTGAGGCTAAAGTAACATTTTTGTGGGAAAAAGTAAAATTTTCATTTTTCCTTTCACTTTTCTTGAGTTCCTGTGAAGCACCTGAAGACTTAATAAACTTCTTGGATGTTGAGCACTTTGAGGGGTGCAGTTTCTAGAATGGTGTCACTTTTGATTATTTTCTGTCACCTAGGCCTGTCACACTTCAAATTTGATGTGGTTCCTAAAAAAATGTTTTTGTAAATTTTGTTGGAAAAATGAGAAATTGCTGATGAACTTTGACCCTTCTAACGTCCTAACAAAAAAAAATTATGTTTAAAAAATTGCGCTGATGTCAAGTAGACATGTGGGAAATGTTATTCAGTAACTATTTTGTGTGACCTATCTCTCTGGATTAAGGGTATAAGAATTAAAAGTTTGAAAATTGCGAAATTTTTACCAAATTTCTGGATATCTTTTGTGTGTGTAAAAATATTGTCTGAAAGGAAGGGTGTCGTGGTTTTTTATTTTTGTATTAATAATAGTGATTATTAAATCAAGTATTTTTAATACAAAATTAAACTCACTGCTTATTTAGTTTTTATTGAATTTAAATTTTACTGAAACACTAGGGGCTGCCATCTTGGATTTGGTGTTTGTAACTACAGTTACTCACTCCTTTATGGCAGCCCCCTGGGCATAGACTCTGATAGTCTGAATCCGACCCCATTTAGTAACATTAGAGAAGGCGTCTGCTGTGACTTGGACGCGCCCCTTGGGCTATCCAGATCACAGCAGAGGGAGGAGATCAGTGCCATCATTGTGGAGCTCACAGCCATGCTGTTTACTCCACTTTGCCCCTGTCAACCGCCGGGATGTGAGTCCCCTCCCCTCCCCTCGCCGTTACAGTCTCCAATGACACCCCCTCCCCCCGCTCTACCCAGCCTCGCTCCCCCCCCCCTCCCGCCGCTGCTGCCGGCATGTATGCAGCAGAGCTGTGTGTTTGTGTGCATGCAGAGCATGTGAGTACCGGCGCCCCTCCCCCCACGACCGCCGCTGTTAGTTTTCAATGCTCCAATGACACCACCTCCACTTTCCTTGCTGCAGCTGCTGCAGGCGTGCATGCAGAGCAGTGTGTGATTACCGGCGCCCCTCCCCCGTCGCTGCTGCTACTACAGTCTCCAATGACACCCTAATCGTATCCTGTGTGTGATACTGTCTCCAGAGCTGTGTATCTAATCCTATCCTGTGTGATACTGTCTGCTGAGCTGTGTATCTAATCCTATCCTGTGTGATACTCCTGCTGTCATTGGTGACACTTTAGACATTTCTGGTCACCAGCAAAATGGCCCCGCACTGTGTCCCTACATTTTATTCCCGGTTATCCTTTGGAAACACCCAGATTGGGAGGGGGAGGTGACATCACACACAGGAGAGCAGATTCTGCCCACTTTTACTGCAGCTGTAATCCAGGCTATCTCTACAGTGGGATTTCTGTAGGATTTCAGCAGCTGCTCCCCCTAGTGTTTAACAGTGGAAAATATCAAACTTTTTATTATTTATTTTTTTTTTTAGATTTTGCTCATTTAAAAACAATATCTAAACAAAACATTAATACTTTACTTTTTTTCAGTTATTGAAATTTTTATTTTTTATATTTTTGGGCGACACCTTCCCTTTAATTTTACCCCTATCCTGAAGTACAATCTGTCACGAAAGAAATAATCTCAGAATCCCTGGGAACTGTTGACGCGTTCTATAGTTATAACCTGTCAAAGTGACGCTGGTCAGAAATGAAAAAATTGGCCCGGTCATGAAGGCAAAAATATGCTTTGCTGTGCAAAAGGGTTAATTATCTCCTAAATGCACATCTTGTTTAGGTCGCACACACCGGTCTAACCAAGTCTCTGCTCCAGAGTATGTGTTCCTCATATCCGAACTTGCAGGAGAGAGGAGATTTGCTTCTATTGTGGCAAAGCGACTGGAAAGCCTGGTGAGTCTACATTTCCTAATCTAGTATTAAATGTCTTCTCTACCACATCAGTGACATAACCAGACCATGATTGTATACATAAACAGGGTGCTCTTACTCATGGGGACCGAAGAGCTACAGAATCAAGAGATCTCAGCAAGTACAATTTTGAGAACAAGGTTAGATTGACATTCATCTTGCCCAATTGCTATTATGTATAGATAGATGTGTTAGCTGACGGCAGTGGACTTGCTATTTTCCTTTTATGTCCATCTAGTATGGGTCAAGGTCACTAGAACAGATCCTGTCTGCTATTCTGAACCAAACTCAAAAAGATGTGCCTCCCCCTCAAGGGTACCCTGGAGGTCCTGCCACTTTCTTTCAAGGTAAGTTGGCGTGATACAGTATTTTGGTTTTACAAATTCTATTTTTCAGTTACACGGCTCTGAAACATGTTGTTAGACCAGGCTTAATATGCTCACATCCTGACTGGCTTAACCTCTTCACGACACATGATATGCTGGGTACGTCATGGATCGTGCGAGGTTAATCCCTGTCGTGGGCGATCCGCGCACATTTCAGCTGATTTGAACATCTGACGTGTGCCTGCCAGGTGCGAGTGGAATCACTATCTACCTGTGCCTATTAACCCCTTACATCTCACTGTCAAAATCTGACAACGAAATGTAACAGCGCGCCGCGGTAAGCATTAACTTACCCAGCACCATCGGAAGTCAGGTGACGTGATCACGTGACTTCCGGTGGTTGCCATAGTAGCACAGGGTCATGTGATGACTCCTGTAGCTATCATTAGTCACTTTCTCTCACTGCCAGCAGTGTTGTGTTCGGCCCATTGGAAATTAAAGGGTAAAAACAATATACACATATTTGGTATCGCCACGTTCAGAAACACCGGATCTATCAAAATATAAAATCAATTAATCTGATCAAAACGGCGTAGCGGCAAAAAAGTTCCAAATGCCAAAATTACGTTTTTTGCTCGTCACAAATTTTGCGCAAAATGCAATAACAGGCGATCAAAACGTAGCATCTGCACAAAGGTACCATTAAAAAGTCAGCTAGAGACGCAAAAAGTAAGCAGTCACTGAGCCATAGATCCCGAAAATGAGAGTGCTATGGGTTTCGGAAAACTGCGCAAAAATTGCGCCACTTTCTTTGGACAAATTGTGATTTCTTTTTTTAACATCTTAGATAAAAGTAAATCTATACATGTGTTTGGTGTCTAGAATCTGGCACCGACCTGAGACATCACACCAACACATCAGTTTTACCATATAGTGCACACTCTGAATAAAATATCCCAAAAACCATTGTGCGAGCGCATTTTTTTTTTTTTTTTTTACCGCAGTTTTTTTTCCGCACTTGATATTTGTTTTCCTGTTTTCCAGTACACTATAGGATGAAACTTATGGTTTCATTTACAAGTACAGCTCGTCCCGCAAAAAACAAGCCCTCATATGGCAAGATTGACGGAAAAATATACACAAGACACTAAGAAGTATTCAGCTCACCTGTTACTGTACAGTTAGAAGCTCCAACCTAATGAAAGAGAAAACGAAAACTAGCACTAGGACGCCCAATAAAACTAGAAATGTATTGAATGCATAAAAGCAAGGCAGGTGAACATTAGGTACAGAAAAAACATCACTCCGGCAACACTTTTACTGGCCTCCACAGCCCTTAGTCAATGGATTGGCTAAGGCATTCACTAAGGGCCGTTGAGACCAGAAAATGTTGCCGGAGTGATGTTTTTTCTTTTGGGTTTTTTTTCTGTACCTAATGTCCACCTACCTTTTACACCAGCAATACATTTTTATAAAGTGTTAAAATCAAATGGAACTTGCCTGGTGAGAGCGCTGGAGCCGGCCCCGTTGGAAACTTCCAGCGTAATGTGGACTCCTCATGGTATAGTTCCGAGGAGCCTCATTACGCACGACTGGAAGTCTCCAGCGTTCTCACCAGGCAAGTTCCATTTGATTTTAACACTTTACAGATTCCCTCAGTGAGTTTTATTGCGGTTCTTATGGTAACAAGTTACCTTTGTTCTAAATCACCAGTGCACCTGTCAAGTGCCATGGAGCACTGTAGTATATATATATTTTTTATCATTGTCATATTGTCTGATATAGCCTCACGCGGATTATATCCTCTACAAGCTGCTCCATTTCAGTTATTAGACTATTGTGGGATTCTGACACTCTCCATTAGTCTATTTGGTTTTTTGAGTGCGGTGTGATCTATAGATCTAGTTACAAAATAGAAAAAGATGGCTACTACTTCTCTGATAAAATAGCGAACACTGCAGGCCATCAGCAGCCATGGATTTTACTGCATTGGTCACGTAATATGCCAGGAGACACAGTGGAAAGATAGGTGGGGCGGCGTTGGTCCAGGAGGTAAGCAGTCTTTATTTTGTGCACGAAGCTAAAGCTACAAAGGAACTTATAAAGGCTTTTTTTTTTTTTTTAAATATACAATAGGTTAGATGGCTTTAAAGTCATGGTAATTCAGTGATTAACTGTGTTTCCATAGCTGAATATAAACACTGAAGCATGTAACACTATCCGTGTAGGTCTATCAATAGTAACATCACCACATAATCTTCCCCTGAATTATGACATTGCTGCCCCTTGTAGCTTCCATATACAGTTTCTTCTTGTCGCTATTAGCCCCTATGTATGATACCTAAATGCAGGTTTATTCTATGTGCAGGACGTTACCATTATTCTTGACCAGATTTCAATTCTCTATAGATATGAAGCAGGGGTTGCTGTCAGTAGGAATTTGCTGCAGAGAGACAAAGTACAATGTTGTTGTTGACAAAGGTATGTTACGGACTCCCATGGGTTGAAGGAGGGACAGTTTGTACTTGTGTATGTGGAAGCTAACGTGGATGAAACCGTTCTATAAACCACTAGTTTCTGAGGTGCTTGCTTTTTCTTTTATTGTGATCATCGCCACCATATGCCACTTTTGCATTAATGACCATTCACTACTATAGTCTGTGTCTATTCCATCACTTTCTTTAAACAACCTTTTGATTTCTTTGTGATTTTGATCTCCGCCAGAGTGCTCTGTGACAAAGTTCCTGAATCGGATGCTGGGTCTAGAAGTCCACAAGCAAAACAGCTTATTTCAGTTTTTCTCTGACACGTTTGACTACCTTATTGAGAAAGATAAAAAGGATGGGAAATACGACATGGGCATTCTGGGTGAGATAAATGACTTTGTGTCTACAATGAAAGCCAAAGGATTGGTCAGTGTTTGTATGTAACTAGGTGCTCAGATGGTTTTTAATACATATTTCTCTATTTGCATGTCTAGATCTAGCTCCTGGAGTAGACGAGATCTATCAGGAAAGTAAAGAAACATACTTAACTCCAGGCCATCCTCAGGATGGACAAGTAGTATTTTACAAGGTAAAGAAATTATTATTCTTTCTTTATCCTGTTTAGGGTGCATCAATATTGGCCATTATTTCCTTGTTTTCATGTAGCTTTTCTTTCATTGAATCAAGATAGCATTTAGCACCATACTCACTGAGTTTTACATCAACAGATCAGTGTGGATCGTGGCATGAGTTGGGACAAAGCTCTGGATAAGTCGGATGACTTAAAAGAATCATATGAAGGCTTCTACCGTTCATATAAGGTTTGTGCATGTTTATATATTGTTACGTTTCAGCCCATAACTTGTATAAGTGAATTTTTACCATTTTTGTCTCCAGGTACGAGGCGACATGTACTCTGCTGTCTTGGCTGAGCATAAACAAGGGAAGTATTATAACCTGTACAAACCAAACATTGGGAAACAGAGCCAATCAGAAACGCTGGATAGCTTGCTGAGCAAGTATTATAAGGTGTGTTTGCTCATTGTAGACCCTGCATCATTACCTAGCAGTATCATGTAAAAGTTTGGGCATGCCTGGTCAAAATTACTGTCATTGTGAACAGTTAAGCAAGTTGAAGATGAAATTATCTCTAAACGGGCATAAAGTTAAAAATTACACATTTCCTTTGTATTTTAGGCATCATTTTTATTTTCATCCTTTACATTTTAATATTAACAAAAAAAAGAAAAAATGGACTAATGCAAAAATTTGGGCACCCTACATGGTTAGTACATAGTAGCACCCACTTTGGCAAGTATCACAGCTTGTAATTTTTTTTATAGCCAACCAAGAGTCTTGTTTGAGGGATTTTCATCCATTCTTCCTTGGAAAAGTCTTTCTAGCTCTGAGATTCCTGGGTCATCTTGCATGCTCTGCTCTTTTTAGGTCTAGCCACTAACAAGGGAAATGTGTCATCTTTAATTTTACACCTTTTTAGAGATTATTTCATCTTCAAGTTGCTTAACTGTTTATAATAACAGGAATTTTGACCAGGGGTGCTGTATCAGAGAACTATATATTTTTATCACAGTCTTGCTGTAACCCTTCAACTGATAGGACTAGTTTTTTGTCTTTTAGAAAATATACATAAAATTCTTCTTAGCCCCTCATGATTAGACCAAATTTTTGAAATCTTACCAGTGTCACTTTATATAGCAATAACTCAGCAATGTTTCAGTATGTCCCAGTGATTTTTAGATTTATTTATTTTTTTTGTGACACATTCTACTTTATGATAATGGTAATTTTCGGTCAATATGTTTTCCGTTTATTTGTAAAAATATCAGCATTTTGACAAAAGGTGTGTCTGCATATATTTAGATGACACTTTACATTCCCAGGAAGAATAACAGAGGAAAGTCTAAGAAAATATTACTTAAGAATTGTTGTTTGGAATAAGCATTTATTAAAATGGAACTATTAGGAGAGTTAAGCTGCCCTCGTTATTGAAAGCCTTAGCATACCTCACTTAAAAGGGTTGTCCACTACTAGGACAATCCCTTCTGATTCCACCTTTCTCCACGTAAAATAAAAAAGCGGTGCTGGGATTTGTGTTCCTGAAGCTCACGTGATGATGTAATGTCATGCAAGTCCCGTGTCCAATCACTGCATACTTCACTGTCTTCATTTGTTTGGACAAATAAGTTAACCAACAGAAAGTGAGAGCTCCGGCTGTCTCTCACTTCCTGGTGATCGCTCTAGCATCCGAATGTAGGGAGAGGGAAGCTGGCGGTGATGGGGCGTGGAGCTCGCGTGACGTCCCAACATCACGAGAGCCTCAGGAACAGGAGGCCCAGCACCCCTGGAACGGAGCCATCACGAGTGGTGAGTATAAGCTTTTTTTTATTTTATTTTACCTGGGGGAAACGTTTGAAATCAGAAGGTATTGTTCTAGTACTGGACAAAAACCCCCTTTAACCCCTTCACGACCATGGACGGATCTATCCGTCATGGAGCGTGTCACGTTAAGCCCCGCCCCCTGCCGCGGGCAGGATGCGGCGATCCGAGCAGTCTGGCAGCGAGATGTATATACGCGCGGTGAAGATTTTCACTTACCGCCGCCCCCACCGGAAGTCACGTGAGTGAACACGTGACTTTCGGTGGTTGCCATGGTAGCACAGGGTCATGTGATGACACCTGCAGCTATGACGTTTCAGTTTCGTTTTCACTCGGCCCAGAGGCCAGTGAAGCAGGAAGTGACCGTATCTGCTGTTTACAGCTGTATAGCTGTGATCAGCAGATAGTGCAGAGCGATCGGATTGCTGATCGCTATAGCCCCCTAGGGGGACTAGTAAAATAAACAAAAATAAAAAAAGTTTTAAAAAATAAAAAAATAAAAAAAACCCTAAAAGTTCAAATCACCCCCCTTTCACCCCATTGAAAACTAAAGGGTTAAAAATAAAAAAATATACACATTTGGTATCGCCGCGTTCAGAAATGCCCGATCTATCAAAATATAAAATCAATTAATCTGATTGGAATTTTTTTGCCACTATGCCGTTTACCAAACGCCAAAATTACGTATTTTGGTCGCCGCAAGTTTTACTCAAAATGCAATAACAGGCGATCAAAACGTAGCATCTGCGCAAAAATGGTACCATTAGAAACGTCAGCTTGAGACGCAAAGAAATAAGCCGTCACTGAGCCATAGATCCCAAAAAATGAGAACGCTATGGGTTTCGGAAAATGGTTCAAAACGTACGCCACTTTTATTGGACAGGCTTGTGAAAAAAAATTTAACCCCTTAGATACAGGTAAACATATACATGTTTTGGTGTCTACAAACTCGCACCGACCTCAGGCATCATACCCACACATCAGTTTTACCATATAGTGAACACGGTGAATAAAACATCCCAAAAACTATTGTCATCACACTTTTTTTGCAGTTTTTCCACACTTGGAATTTTTTTGCTGTTTTGCTGTTCACCAGTACACCATATGGTAAAACGTATGGTTTCATTTAAAAGTACAACTTGTCCCGCAAAAAAACAAGTCCTCATATGGCAAGATTGACTGAAAAATTAAAAAAGTTGCGGCTCTCGGAAGAAGGGGAGCAAAAAACGCAAAAATGGAAAAGGCTCAGGGGCTGAAGGGGTTAAGGTTGTGTCAGGCTTTAGCTTCAATATTAATCATTTCAGTACTAATGTAAAGGAATATTCCCACTTTGGACATTAATTGCATATTTAGAGTATATCCCATAAATGCATGACCGTTTTGATTTGCACCTATGGTCCTTCAACTCACTTGGGGTGTTGTCTTTCTCCAGATGGAGAGGTGGTCAAGCTTTTCATCTTTTTTTTTTTTTGTTAAACTCCCATTAGAATTAAATGGAACAAGACTGGCACATTTATGCATCTATCTGGGGAGTAGTTTTCCTTCAGTACAAATTTGAGTTGCAGAGCAGTGAAGCAATCGACAGAAAACATGGACTTTTATTCAGCTTTTGCAAATAAATTTTGGGTAACAGATTTTTTTTTACAGTGGTGCCACTAATTATGATTGAGAACTGTCTTATATTTTAACTAAAGACACTGTGATCATTTTTATATAGATCTTTAACATTCTGTGTGTCAGCTGAATGAATGGTAGGCTGGAACATTCTTCTAGTAACTCAATATTTAAAGCTGAGTTTTTCTTTTCATTCTTTTGCAGTGATCAAAAATTCAAGTGTTATTTCCTTTAGAAGACTATAATTATAACCAGATAAAAAGGAGAAACTGGAGCATATTGCTGAATTAGTAATCAATATTTATTTAAAGGCAAAGTGCAATACATAACATCACATTCATTTTTAGACATATAGAAAGAGGATGGGGGACATAATGTGTGGAAAACAGTTGCCGGGTACAGACAAAGGAAAAAATGCTCTCAATGTGGAAGCCTGACACAGGGTAAAAGGAGTAAACCAGATGGAAATCAGAAAAACGCAGGCAGTTTAAATAGCCCCGTTAACCATGTGAGACAAAAGGCCATACGTAAAAATACAGTCAAAAAAATCCCTGGGCAATTAAAGTAGGCTTGTAAACGGGTAACACCTGTAGGAGAATGAACTTTACATCAGGTAAACCACAAGGCTCCCTAACCGGGGTATGTATACTGGTTAGTAGGGGTGAGCCCCGTGGAGAAATAAATCGTAAGCCAGGTATCAATTGAGGAGTCCTAAGACAAAATGTATATGTCTGTTAACAGGGGTAAACCCTGAAGGGAAGTAAACCTACACCAGGTACGAGTCACACAAATTTCCAATCAGTTGGTATGTATTGATTAACAGGGGTAAACCTTGTGGAAAACCGAAAACACAGGGCAAAGATTAATCATCAGTTGATGTATATATGTTTACAGGATAGAAGAGTCTGAAGGGGATTAACCCAGGGGTAAATTACTGCATCTGAAAAGGGGTCAAGTGTCGGGCAGGAGCATGTCAAAAGTGCCCGTAGCAAGAGGCATTTACCTGTGGCCGTGGGCCCAACGCACGTTTCACAGCGCTCTAGCAAATTGCTTGCCGCTTCATCATGGGGGAGAGAAAGAAGTGGTGCACATATCCTGTGGTGTGACTTGTAAATACGTTCGCGGAAATAGAAACTGCGAATGAGATTCACAGTTCCGGAGTCAGGACGGCGCATGTGCGGGCTCGTCAGAACGTCCTCCGTTGCGTAACCCCGGCAGTCAAGGAGTCGGGCGCATGCGCGGGCCCGAGCAAGACTGCCAAAACCACAGCGCATGCGCGGACTCCATGGAGACGCAGGTGTGCGGCCAGGAGACGAGAGACGGGCATGCGCATACGCACAAGACTCCGGGTACTTGAATGGGCTGCAGGAATGTGAATACAATAAATTAGGATGCGATCATAACAGGCGGTATGTATAAACATGTGGCAAATACATAGAATATAATCATTCACAGTATGTTTACATATATATACAAAATAACTGCAGAACGAAAACCGCCAAGTAAAATATGGAAGAGAGTCGCATCCATAGTAGATTTCAAATGTTCACAATTGATCAGATCCAATCCATGTAAATTCAAGTCACGAAGTGTATATTGTGCAACATAGCAATAAAGAACTGAAAAGAAAAAACAAAAATGCACAGGATCATGAATAAAAGCAAAATATTAAAAAACCACTAGAACCCACAAACTGAGATGCAATGGATGTATAGCTGTAAATCTCCAATTGGGAGTTTTATTTATAGTGTGCATATAATATATGTATGACAGAAAACAACCATTACAATTGTAAAAATCAGAGAAAACAGACTTCCATTAATCAGGTCTGATAGAGCGGGCCTAAAGAAATGAAGCAAAACTCAAGGCTTAATTCAAACTTTTTGGAGTGACCGTGTAAAAGCCACAATCCACTTGGTTTCCCTTTGGGAAAGCATCTTTTTGACGTTACCACCCCGTATGCCGCAGTGGACCACATCAATCCCACGAACTTTAAGGGTTTTGGGGTCACAATTATGGTATTTTTTTTAAAATGGCGGGGTAAGGTTTTTAATAAAGAAAAGTCATCCACCGTCTTGGCTGCGCCAATGTCCCTCACATGCTCCCTCAACCGTATACGTAATTCCCTGGACGTAAGTCCAACATAGATGTAAGGGCAGATTATATAGTTAAAGAGCAATGTCCTGGGTGACAAAAAATATATTAAAAGGTGCAGTAGTACAAATGAGGTAGTAAACTATGTGGGGAAATCAATATATCTATACTGGCCACATCCGGGCTCAGAGTTTCCCTTTAACCACATACAGCATGCTATCAATAATTACCCATAATACTGTGATCTGGCTTACTCCCGTATGCCCCTATGTTTTGTCAGTACTATATTAAAATGAATACGGTCATTCCAAACTACAACTTATTCTAAAAAAAAAAAAGGTCTCATATGGCCATGTTAGCTGAAAAATAATAAAGTTATAGCTCTTGGAAGAGGGAGAGGAGAAAAAAACCCACAAAACGAAAAATTCCCTTGTCATTTAAGGATTGGCGAACACGATCCGCATCCGCAGCGTTTTGGACACAGCATGTTTTTGCTGGATACAAAGCACTTTGTTGTACAGTACAAACACATTGGATGGGATACTGTGCCTTTTTTTCCTCCGCAGCATAAACTCACATGTGTCGTGGCTTCCTGAGCTGCAGCATGTCAATTTATGCTGCGGAGAAGAGTGTTCTCCTCAGGGAGAATAGAGCTTAAGTCCACAGCATCCCGAACCCTTATCACGGGCAGCTGTGGTCTCCTACAGTAGAGCACTTGTATTCCCCCAGGAGAAGATAGTCTGTATCCACCCTAGAAGATTTAATGGCAAGAAGACTAATTATCTTTCATGCACGTTTTCTTCTCTACAGCTTAAATACTGGTGCTAATTTTTCTGTCTTTAGTGACTGTGTATTCATTGAAAAAAAAAACAACAAAAACTAGTGTTTAAAGGGACCTTTTCCTTTAAAAGCTGCGGCCACCACCAGTAAGCAATTATATACAGCATTCCAGAATGCTGTATATAAGAGCCCAGGCCACTCTGTATAATGTAAACGCCTGCATTATACTCACCTAGGGGGCAGTCCGGTCCAATGGGTGTCGCTGCTCGCGGGTCCGACACTATCTCTCTGCTGTGATCTCTATTCTCCTTCCCAGCCCTCTGTTGATGATGCGCTCTACGTCATCCACACAGGCCAGCATTGCGGTCCCACGCAGCGCACTTTGATCTGCCCTGAAAAGTATTGTAGTGCGCATGCAGGGGCGATCTCTGACCTTTCCTTGCGGCTGCACATTACAGTACTTTGAGCTTCCCTGAGCAGGGTAGATCAAAGTGCGCCTGCGCAGGACCACAATGCCGGCCTGTGTGAATGACTTAGGACGCTTCATCCACAGAGCCCTGGGAAAAAGGAAAATGGCAATTGCAGGCAAGAGGAGGCACCGGACACGCGAGCCACAACACCCATCGGACTGTACTGCCCCCTAGGCCAGTATACTAAAGATGTTTTTTTTACGTTATACACACTGGCCTGGGCTCTTATATACAGTATTCTAAAATGCTGTATATAAGGGCTTAGTGGGGGTGGCTGCAGCTTATGAGGGAAAAGCCTGATGACAGGTTCCCTTTTAAAGATTTTTTTTTTTTTTTTCAGTTTTTTAATTTATTTATTTTTTATAGTTTTCCATGTCATTATTTCTATTAAAAAATAATCCTGAAATACTTTCATTTTTTCACTTGACCACTGAACCTCATGATAAGCTGACAGTTGGTGTTCTGTGGAGATAACTTCTCAGGAGTCATTCCATTATCATTACAGACAGAATGACAATGAAGGATAACACCTTTTGGAAAGTTGGCACAAGATAATGCAATTTGCAATACGCGATGATTAAAAATCCCCTCTGCTCTATTAATTGCTTATGGGAAAAAAAAGCCATGCACTGTTTTTTTTTTTTTTTCTTTTTCCCAATTGATAACTTAATCATTTAGAAATAGCCCTATAACCTTCAGTTAGTCGGACAAAAGTACTTACACTATTAGTCATGTGGTGTTGCTGTGGCACGTGTAGTCAATGCCACGTCTCGTGATGGCACTGCGGAGTGACGGTCACCCGAGCTAAGAAGTTTACTTTACCTTTTTATGGAATGCAAAAACTAAAATCAAGAGATGTGGGCTTAATGCTGGCATGTTTTTATTGTCTGCAATTGTTGTTGTACAAAACTTTAATTTTAATAATTTACAGGTATCTGCACAGGAGGCTCAGGAGCATTGGGAACGTCAGTATGAATTCTCGTTAAGCAACTGCTCCCATACTATGTGGTAAGATAATCTGGCTAAGTTCAGAGTTTGTGCTATTAGGGGAGTGTAGAAAAGTTGCTTTAAAATAAATTATTTAAGATGTTGTCTAGGCTAAATGAAAACTTAAACAGAAGTTTAGGATTCAGTGAGAAGTGGCCATACTCGCAGTCACATCTGTACAACAAACTGGGGGGAGCTCCATGATGGTGATGATTAGTGATCAGCGGACTCTAAGATAACCGGGACCGGCTGATCTCGATGATCCAGTTTCTAAAATTCGGTTCTGGGCTGAATTCCGATCCCCATATAAGTCTGCGGACGAGGATCTGGCGATTATAAATGGTGGTAGAAGAGATAGGGGGACAGGAGCAGACACAGTGTACTTATCGAGGCTCCGACATGGCTTTACGCTGCTCCCAGGTCTCACATTCACTTTCTGGGCCGCTAATTACTGCTTTCCCCACCCACCGGCACCTGTGATTGGTTGCTGTCAGATGTGCCCCCACCCTGAGTGGCACCATATCAGCTGACTGCAAACAATCACAGGCACCAGGACAGCTGTTGAGCGGGGAAAGCAGTGCAGCTATCTGTGGGACTGTATCATGGTATAAAAATAAATAAAACAATTGGCGTAGGCTCCCCCGTATTATGATACCAAGCCACGATAAAGCATATGGTTACAGGCTGCAGTCCCCCAGTTGTGCTCTCATCTTGGCTATGTTTCAAATTAGGAACCGCATGCGGCTTTTTTTTTTTATTTTTATATATAACTATTTAATTAATAATTTATTTAAATAAACTATTTAAAAACAAAAAAAAGGTCAGGCGGTCCCTCCCCCAATTTTGATACCCTGCCATGATAAAGCCCAACAGCTGGGGTCTGGTATTCTCAGCCTGGGGAGTCCCATGGTTATTGGGACCCCCCAAGCGAAGAATAGCAGCCTATAGCCGCCGCGGAATTGAATAGATGTGACAAGACTAGCGCTTTACCCGGCTCTTCCCGATTGCCCTGGTGCGGGTCAGTCGAGGTAATATAAATGGTTAATAAAAGACCACAGCTGCCCTAAGCTCTAGATTAGTAACAGCAGACATCTGTGAAACACACCCATCACTAAGCTGTAAGTGAAAGGAAATACACACAAACACCTAAAAAATCCTTTATTTGGAATAAAAGACAAAAAAGCCCACCCTCTTTCAGCACTTTATTAACACCAAAAACACCCCTGCAGTTCCGACGTAATCCACACGAGGTCCCACGACGATTCAGCTCTGCTACATCTGAGCATCTCAGCACGCGATCATGAAACATGACTGTCTACTGTGAGCCGCAGAGAATGAATGAGCCACAGCGATCAGCGGTGATGTCACTCTGTTTGCTGGGGTCGGCACTGTCAGTGTTAAAGGGCTGGCGGGGTACGGGGCACCCCCCTGCACTTTAAGCCAGAGTGCTTCAGGTCACCAGAGGTCATACTGTGGGAGCCTGGGTATGACCTCCAGTGAATTGAGTGACGGCACAGCTGCCAACCGGGTCCCCTTTGTGTTTCCCGGAGCCTGGAGATATCGAACATGTTTTCGATCTCCCCAGGCTCGCATGCAGCAGAGCCAGGACCGTTGCGGGACGTCATGTGGATTACTTTTTGGGGTTAATAAAAAGGGGAAAGAGTGCTGTATTTTATTTCGAATAAATGATTTTTCTCGGTTTGTGTTTTGTTTTTGTTTGTTTTTTTTGTTATAGGGTAAGTGATGAGGGTCTCGTAGGACCCTACCCATCACGAATTCTGGACTTGATGACAGTTGTGCACTGTCATTAACCCTTATTACCCCTATTTCTACTTCACCAGGGCAATCGTGAATAGTCAGGTAAAGCACCAGTCTTGTCACATCTAATGGATGTGACAATTCCGAGGTGGCTGTAGGCTGCCATTCTTCGTCTGGGGGTATCCCAATAACCATGGGACTCCCCAGGCTGAGAATACCAGCGCCCAGCTGTTGGGCTTTATCATGGCTGGGTATCAAAATTGAGGGGACCGCACACTGTTGTTCTTTGTTTTTGTTTTGTTTGTTTTTTTTATTTAAATAAGTACAAAAAAAAAAAAAATCTGCATGGAGTGCCTCTTGCTTTTGACACACAACCAACATAAGCGCACAGCTGGGAGCTGCAGCCTGTAGCTGTAGGCTTTCTGTGCTGGGTATCATACTATGGGGGGGCGGGGCCCTATGCCAATTGTTTTATTTATTCATTTGCTTATCATGATACTGACCCCAAGACAGTTGCACTGCTTTTCCCACCCATCAGCTGTCCTGGCACCTGTGATTGGTTGCAGTCAAACGCTGTCACTCAGGCTGGGGGTGCGTCTGACTGCAACCAATCACAGACGCCAGGATGGCCAGTGGGTAGGGAATGCAGTGCATATGGATAGCCAATGATGAGTGGCCCAGGAAGTGAAGAATATGCCGTGGGGGCAGCGTACAGCCATGTCGGAGCCTCGGTAAGTTGAAGCGCTCCCTTCATTCATTCATTCATTCATTCATTCATTCATTCCCCGGGCACTTCCGGGTCCACCCATCACTAGGGATGTCGTCTCAAGACTGCTGGGGCATGTGATTGACTGCAAGGGCCAGGTGATAAGAACAGCGCTTTTATCAAATGTAATATTGTTCTAGTCATCTAATCACTGCAGCCAGTAACAGGCTCTAGCAGTGCTGCAACAGAAGAACAGTGTCATAAACACTCTCGGGTGCATACCATAGAGTGGCCTGCTCTGGATTCACAGGGATGACAGTAGATGAGTATAGCAGATTTACTTTTCACAAAATCCAAGCCACAGGTGTAGTATATTTTAATTGTACACTAGACAACCCCTTTTAATTATGTGGGGTGCCAATTTACAAATGCAAACCTGACTAGTTCCCTTCAAGTTGGACAATTCTTAGTCGATGTACTGAGGTAGACATCTTTGTTTTTTCCTCTTTCCAAGGTTTTTGCAAATAAAAGAATGTTGTAAATATGTTTGTTCAGTGGCTTTATTTATCTCAATATATAGGAATGGCAATTGTAAAACTGTGCAACAAGGAAAGGAATGTATACAAGGTCTACGTCTTCGCCATTATTACATGTTGTGTGGCTCTTTACTCCGAGTTTGGAGTCGGATGGCATCTGTGATTTCTGACATAACAAGCAGTAGCTATCTACAGATTGTACGTTTAAAAACAAAGGACAAACACAAGCAAGTTGGTAAGTAATGGACATTGAGTACATACTATACATCCATTGTATGAACAACAACATAATTTTTCTTTTTTTCTTCCACTGTTCAGGCATAAAAATTCCAGAGGTATGTGTGTATAAGGTTCAAGAGGAACTCAAGCAAATGGATATGAGTGTGAAACGAAGACATGAGGAATCACGTCAGAAAGCTCTTCGTCAGTCTTTGCCCCCTCTGCCTTCTGCATCCCTTCCTTTGGACTTCTCTTTACCTATATATCAGCCAGCACCTTTTCCAGACCCTGACATTTTGGACTTGACCTGCAGTCCTCCACTGCCAACCATACAAGGACAGCATGGATATCCTTACCCAGAAGCTTTAGGGAGTATCCTATCTAGTGACTTTCTCCTCAACGAGTCTGTTAATGTCAAAGAGATCATAGAGGAGATGCTTCAAAAAGCAAACGATCCATCACCTGTGGACCGGCAGAGTGTCATCCAGTACGGAGGGGAACAGAACAATTTCTGGGGTACAGGCTGACTACGAAAGTTTGCTCGGTGATATCAGACCAGCAGCTCTGCTCCAGCAGTGTGATGCGGTTTGTTGGAGAAGCCATTATACTATATTTCAGAAATATTAAAACAAATTAGAAGTCTGATAGACCAAAGCAAGCAGTACACTATTCACCATTTTCAGAGGACCAAGTGTCATGCAGATGTTTATTGTAACATCCCACATAGTACCTTACAAGTCCCCATTTTTACTAACTGGCTGACACATCAGGTGCTGTAAACTGCAGTCTGTCCCTGATCTGTGGGACTTGAAACATGCGTATCTCACATCGGGAGCACAACACTGTCTGTTTATGTGCTGATTTGTTTGCGTGGATTAGGATAGGCCTGGGACACTTGTTTTGGTGTACATAAGTTCATGAGCTCATAGCACTTTAATGTCTCCTCTGCCGAGCTTCATACACTGCTGGCTAAATAAGCCTTTCGCAGAGCAATAGCATATGTGATCAGTATAATGTGTACTTGGAGAAGGGGTGGGAAAAGACTGATCTTTTAATCGTTATTTTAACCCTTGCTAATCTTTGCACTATTTGCTGCCCCATGACCTCCCTGTGGATAGATGGGGCCTGGGTGTCTGCTCAGGGTATGTTTGTATATAAATATTTATGTCCATATCTGTAAGTCTCAGGCTGGGTACAGTTTGGCAGACAGAGGCAGATGTTGTTTTAAGTTTTATGCCAAAGAAAAATATTTTTCATCACATTTTAAGGAACTTTGTGTTTTCCCCATTTTCTTTTTAGTCCATTTCTGCTGCTGACTGTTCCATCAGAAATGTAAAAAGGGACATCTGTGGCACTTCTCATCAATAGCAGTACAATATTCTGTGTCGACAATGCAAACAGAATAATGGGCAGATTCATTCAATACACACACTTTACCTCTACTGCTTGCAAGAAATAATCAAATCCATAGCATCGTTGTTTGTCACCCAGATTATGTGCTGTCTTCTGTTTGCTGGGAGAATCTTACTTCGGAATAGATGAACCCAACTTGTGTTGTTGAAATGGGTCAAATATTGTCAGCTAATCTAGTCATGTCTTTAGTTCTGTTTTGGGTTATGACTGGACTTTAAGGTGTTGAATGTTTTGATAAATATTAGGTTGGAGACAAAACCTTCTTGACTTATTGGCCTCTGCTATAGTTAAATCGTTAAAATTCTCTCCTACATTGAAGAACAAAACTATTTCTCTATCCAAATGAAGATGTTGACCATCTATGCTTTCCTTGCCTTTTGTATTCTGCATTTCACAACACCAGTGCTGACACATTGGTCAATGGTGTGGGTCCAGACATTTTTGGCTTGTTGTTTCCTCAAGAGATCATGGTGTGCTTTTCCTTTATGTATCAATTTCCTTGCCATTTGTTCTCCTGACACATTGTGGACATACCATCTGGCACTAGGTCAACTAACAGACTTGTCCCACCCCTTGCTTCAAGCACCCACTTGTCAGCCAAAGAATAAAGCATGACTTCAAGGTTATTCCATGATTGGAGCAGTGCAAGAAAGCATTACCTTACCACTATAGCAAAAAATAGTATGCAATGTCTCTCAACTAGTGCCTTGCTATGTACACCAGGTTAGTGTGCACCACTGCTCGACTGCTATTATTTTATGTGTCTTTAATTATTAAATGCCGATTTTATCTCAGGTATTTATTCCTCCCCCCTTTTACCTGTCAGAGGAGGGGCTCTGCAAAACATTTCTCTGGAATTTTAAATGCATGCCTCTGCGGCAGTAAAAGGGGCCAAGAGGAGCTGCTTGTCCCCTCCATTCTGTCACGTTATCTTTGTGTACCCAGTGAGATCACTTCAGTGCCTGTGATCTATCACGTTTTACAATTAAGTTATTATGACTTTTGTGTGCTGCTGATTCTGTGTCCAGACACACGCAAGTCTTCTACGCATATTTATAAGTCTGTAATATATATATATATGTATACAGTTTTATTTAGAATATGTGCCTTCAATTAATTCCTACATTTTCTATTTGTAACTGAAGGCTGGATTCAGCAACTCAGTAAAAGTTTCAAAATCTTTGCGTCTGTGTTTAATCGAAAGTGTTTTTGTGGTTTAAAAGGAAATAGATGCAGCATTTAAGTACCTTCGACATAGTTTTGGGCCCACCTTTTAAATTTTTAATTTTTTTAACCAACTTTATATTGATTTTGATTATAAGGTGAACATATTATATTATACATCAATGTAACCTGTACATTTATGTTTACATCAAAGGTCATATAGATTTATCTGTTTCTCTGGAAAAAAGAACATGGTGAAGGGAAGGTGAATGAAGGTCAAAGAGTCTTTTTACAGTAGGGGAGTCCACATTGCTTAGCCATCAGAAAGAGAGAGTCTCTGATCACCTCTATCAAGGGTGAAAGTTCACTGCTCCATAGTCCTTAGAATTGAAAAGTAGTGTTGAAAGCATCCCAGTGGCTCCATACTTGTAAGAAGGTATCCATGGTATTATGAAGAGTGGCTGTCATTTGCTCCATCGTATGTGTCATTTAATACGTGCATATAAATCCTCTTTAGAGGGTGGTGCTACCTTTTTCCATGATAAAGCAATAAGACATTTAGCAGCTGTGAGCATATGTAATAAACATTTTGTCTTATATCTAGCCAATCAATGAGGAAATATATTTAATAGATAAGTAGATGGATCTAATGGGATCGAACGCGAACGGACCCTCCCTACCAATGATTCCACTTCTCTCCAGAACCCACTAATGTTTGGGCAGATCCAGAAAATATGTAATAGGGAGGCCCCTGAGTTCCCGCATGACCAACACATATCTGGGATAGAAGGATTAAATTTATGGAGTAGCTCCGGGGTATGATACCAGGACATAACTATCTTAATTTCATTTTCCTTATACAGGATATTTACCGAGGACCGATGCATCCTCTCCCAGACTGCACCCCACAACCGATCTGGAAATTTTCTCCCCAACCAACTCTCCCATCTGCATAGAACGATGTGCGGGACCATCTGTTACTAATCCCCCATTTAGCAACGTATATATATACAGTCATATGAAAAAGTTTGGGCACCCCTATTAATGTTAACCTTTTTTCTTTATAACAATTTGGGTTTTTGCAACAGCTATTTCAGTTTCATATATCTAATAACTGATGGACTCAGTAATATTTCTGAATTGAAATGAGGTTTATTGTACTAACAGAAAATGTGCAATCCGCATTTACACAAAATTTGACCGGTGCAAATGTATGGGCACCCTTATCAATTTCTTGATTTGAACACTCCTAACTACTTTTTACTGACTTACTAAAGCACTAAATTGGTTTAGTAACCTCATTGAGCTTTGAACTTCGTAGGCAGGTGTATCCAGTCATGAGAAAATGTATTTAAGGTGGCCACTTGCAAGTTGTTCTCCTATTTGAATCTCCTATGAAGAGTGGCATCATGGGCTCCTCAAAACAACTCTCAAATGATCTGAAAACAAAGATTATTCAACATAGTTGTTCAGGGGAAGGATACAAAAAATTGTCTACGAGATTTAAACTGTCAGTTTCCACTGTGAGGAACATAGTAAGGAAATGGAAAAACACAGGTACAGTTCTTGTTAAGCCCAGAAGTGGCAGGCCAAGAAAAATATCAGAAAGGCAGAGAATGATGAGAACAGTCAAGGACAATCCACAGACCACCTCCAAAGACCTGCAGCATCATCTTGCTGCAGATGGTGTCAGTGTGCATCGGTCAACAATACAGCGCACATTGCACAAGGAGAAGCTGTATGGGAGGGTGATGCAAAAGAAGCAGTTTCTGCAAGCACGCCACAAACAGAGTCGCCTGAGGTATGCAGAAGCACATTTGGACAAGCCAGTTATATTTTGGAAGAAGGTCCTGTGGACTGATGAAACAAAGATTCAGTTGTTTGGTCATACAAAAAGGTGTTCTGCATGGAGGCAAAAAAACACTGCATTCCAAGAAAAGCACTTGCTACCCACAGTAAAATTTGGTGGAGGTTCCATCATGCTTTGGGGCTGTGTGGCCAATGCCGGCACCGGGAATCTTGTTAAAGTTGAGGGTCGCATGGATTCAACTCAGTATCAGCAGATTCTTGACAAAAATGTGCAAGAATCAGTGACAAAGTTGAAGTTACGCAGGGGATGGGTATTTCAGCAAGACAATGATCCAAAACACCGCTCCAAATCTACACAGGCATTCATGCAGAGGAACAATTACAATGTTCTGGAATGGCCATCCCAGTCTCCAGACCTGAAAAGCATTGAAAATCTGTGGGATGATTTGAAGCGTGCTGTCCATGCTCGGCGACCATCAAACTTAACTGAACTGGAATTGTTTTGTAAACAGGAATGGTCAAATATACCTTCATCCAGGATCCAGGAACTCATTAAAAGCTACATGAAGCAACTAGAGGCTGTTATTTTTGCAAAAGGAGGATCTACAAAATATTAATGTCACTTTTATGTTGAGGTGCCCATACTTTTGCACCAGTCAAATTTTGTTTAAATGCGGTTTGCACATTTTCTGTTAGTACAATAAACCTTATTTCAATCCAGAAATATTACTCAGTCCATCAGTTATTAGATATATGAAACTAAAATAGCTGTTGCAAAAACCCAAATTGTTATAAAGAAAAAAGGTTAACATTAATAGGGGTGCCCAAACTTTTTCATATGACTGTATCTGAAATCAGGCCTCTGGTAGATATATTGTCTGTACAGATATACTCGGATTGGGTTGGTTTAGGCTTTTTCGATGAGCCTACCATTGTTGTAAAGTAGTGTGAAATTTGTTGGTATGAGTATTGTAGGTGGGAAGGGATCTTATGTTTATCTCGTAGCAATTGGAACGGTTTCAGTGTCTTGGTGAGTGGATCCACTCTATCTCTAAGACAGAAAAGACCGGACTCAGCCCATCTTCCAACCACCTCGGGACTCATTATTTTTGAGAGTTTGGTTGTGAACAAGAAAGGGGTAAGGAGAGAAGTCTGGGTGGCTAATTGATATTTGATTCTGCATCTTCTCCATATCTCTCTAGTGAAGGCCATTGGTCCTAAAAGTTTGCCCGGGTGAATATCATATGGCTGTCCCCAAACTAGAGAACTTGGGTGGAACGGAGCTAACCACAATTTTTCAATTTCTGTCCATTTGTTATAAACATGGAGCGTCGACCAGGAAGAGAGGCGGCGTAAATGTGTTGCATAGTAGTATAGAGTTAGGTCGGGCACGACAGTCGCCCTCGCTTTTTAGGGGCCATCAACACAGAATCTGGAATTCTGTGTCTACCTGAATGCCATATAAATTTCATAAGAGACGACTGAACCTTCTTTAAGACTACCAAGGGCACCTTAACTGGTATAGCCTCAAATAGATAAAGGAAACGCGTGAGGATCAATATTTTTACTTCAGCTATTATGCCTAAAGATGACAATTGAAGGGAGGACCACTTTCGAAGGCTGGCAGACACATTCTTGATTAGTGGGGAAAAGTTTGCTTGGAATAGTGTTTTGTATTTGGGTGTAATCTGGACTCCAAGATAGCGTATAGAAGTGGAGCTCCATGTATAATTAAATGTTTGCTTTAGATTTTGGAGTTTAAAGTCTGGGATATTTAAGGGCAACGCCTCAGTTTTACTCGTATTTAGTTTGTATTCTGGCATAATTGTCTGGTGGAGGTTTGGTATCGCCACCCATAGATTGTGGATGATGTGATGCTGTCCCTTACCAAACAGCGCGACTTTAAAGATTTTAGTTCTTATTTGTATACCTTGGATATTAGAATTCTCCCTTATTTGTGTAGCCAGGGGTTCAACACTCAAGACATATAACAATGGAGAAAGTGGGCATCCCTGCCTCGTACCATTTTTAATATGACAATTTCCAGAGTGGGCATGGGGCAGCCTAACCACTGCAGTTGTACGCGAATATAAGCCTTTAGCGCTGTGATAAAAGGGCCTGAGAATCTAAAGTGGATCTTGACCTAGTATAGACCGCCTCCACAACACCCCCCCCCCCCCCCCCGTCTACCAAATCCATCAAGCGTCTAGTGTTATCACTGGCCTGTCTAAATCATACAAAGCTAACTTGGTCTTTATGGACTAGTTGTGGGAGCCAGACAATTGCTCTGCGAAGATTCTTGTAAATATTTTTAAATCAAAATTGAGAAGACTTATGGGGCGGTAGCTGGCACATTCCATGGGGTCTTTACCATCCCTCGGTATCACCGTAATATATGAGTGGAGGAACGAGCCAGGGATCTTGCCCCCACTCAAAATTGTTGAATAAGGAAACAAGGTGGGGGGACAGCTTCTCTACATAGGTTTTATAATACAAATAAGGGAAGCCATCCTGTCCCGAGGGTTTGTGTGACGGGAGATTTTTAATAATTAAATCTACCTCCTCCTTAGTTATTTTTGATTTAGATATTGTAGAGCTTCCTCAGATAACTTTGGGAGATGGCAGGATGTCAGATAATCACGTAGGACTTTACTCTCTACCCTCTAACTTACCATAGTCCCCCACAGACAGAAGAAAAGAGTAGAATAGTAGGTATGAAAGCATTGTGCTATTTTTGTAGGGTCGTAGTGTATAGTCCCTGATGTGTCCTTGATGCCGTATGGGGAATTATTAGGGGCCTGATCTCTTAGTAACAAAAAACCTACATTACTAGCCAGAAAACTATGTTCATAGTACCTTTGATGAGAATACCTAATGAGTTTTTCCACTTCACCATGGGCCAATGTTTTTAATTTGACTCTAAGGTCTATAACTTCTTTTAGTCGGGCCTTAGAGGGATGAGTTAGTAAGCGTGACTCTACCTTCTTCAATTTACTTTCGCATCGACATTAATCCAATTTGGCCATTTTCTTCAAGTGAGAGGAGAGGGCAATGCACTCCCCTCGCAGCACTGATTTATGGGCTTCCCATAAAATGTGGAGGGAGGGAGATGAGGGGCTATTTTCTATGAAATAATTTTGAAGGGTTTAACTTTTTTCATGTGATGTTATTTGTCAACAAGAGCTCATTAAGGCGCCACTAAGTCACTCTGGGGGGCTTAGCTTCTAATTCTAGTTCTACCGAGAGGGGCGTGGTCTGACCATGTGATGCTTCCCAGATGGGACCGACGCAGAGTCTTCAAAGTTACCAGATTACCAAAGAAATAATCTATTCAGCTATGTGTTTGATGGGAATATAAAGTATACTATCTTGCTGATGGATTGTCTACCCTCCAAAGATCATATAATGAATGTTTGCGTATTAATTTACAAAAAGTTATGGAGAGATTCTTATTTTTACAAGAATTGGAGGTGCTCTTAGTCGAAGACATCTTGTCCACGGATTCTGAAAACGTTGTATTGAAGTCCCCATCTATTATCTGCATGGATCCCCAATCTGTAGGTAGGTGGGAAAGAACTGATTAAATAAATTGAGTTTGATTTGTATAAGGGGCATATAAGTTACATAGCAGGATCTGTGTCCCCATCAGGTTACTCCTAAGGATGCAATAGCAGCACAAAGAGTCAGTCTTGGATTCAAGTATCTGGAGAGGACACCGACGAGAGACCAGTATTGCCACTCCTGCTTTTTTTGGATGACGATCTGGTCAAAAATGAGTGTGGATATAGATATTGTATGAATTAAAATGATCTGGATGTGGTGAAATGTGTTTCCTGAAGAAAGACTATATCTGCCCTCTCATTACGCAACTTGCGAAGTATCAGTGAGCGGCACGGTGGCTCAGTGGTTAGCACTGCAGTCTTGTAGCGCTGGGGTCTTGGGTTCGAATCCCACCAAGGACAACATAAAATTAAATTCAGCCAGACATGAATATAGTTTTATTAATTATAGACAAGTGATAAGCTCTCATTGTTTCTACAAGACTCTTAAGGCCCAGTTACACACAACGACTTACCAGTGATCCCGACAACGATATGTCCTGATGAGGATCGCCGGTAAAGTCGCTGGGAGGTCGCTGGTGAGATGTGACACAGTCAGACCTTACCAATGACGCAGTAACGATGAGCGACCTGTTAAATGATCTCGGCGGTCATGGGGGCCCTGTCACACAGTGTCAAAAACAGCGATGCGTCCTGCCCAGCAGGACATCACCTTTGAAGAAAATGATCCGGACCATTCTGCAACGACTAGCAATCTCACAGCACGGGCCTGATTGCTGGTAGGTGTCTCACAAAACGAGATCGCTGGCGAGATCGTTGGTCCGTCACAGAAACTGTGACTCAGCAACGATCTCGTTAGCGATCTCGTTGTGTGTGACGGGGCCTTTAGGAGTCTAATGTTACAGTTCTTGTTGACTCATGTAATTGCCTTGGCCAATGAAGGCCAGACACCCAGATAAATCAATTATGCGAATCTCCCATTGTATTACGATGTGTATTGCTAGATGAGATGTAACTGCTGTCTCTCCCTCATCTCTGGATATTTTGTATACGGCTTGAAATCTAGCCGATAAAAGCCCAGTCTTGTCCACCAATCGTGAAGACCCCAATTGTCTGAATGGAGAGCTCAGGGCTATAATAAGGACTGTCCATGGCCCGGGTAGACTCTTGTTACATGCTACCAATCTAGGACCTGTGGATCCGATTAGCAAGCCATAACCGAACCTGGATTATAATACTATATGGACTTCAGTATCGAATGTAAGGATTTGGCAGAGATATCAAAGCCTATCTAAGGAAGGAATCCAGCTTGGGACAATCCAGTCACCTGACTACAGGCTTTGCGGTACTCAGACAGCTTCCTAAATCTGGCGTTATTCCATTCATGGTGGGTGCCCGCTGAAAGCGGGGTGCTAATGGTTTGGAGTAAGTAGCCCTAGAAGTTCTGAGCCATGGACATTCTAATCCCTGATGAGCCAGCAGAAGGGTGAGAAACTGTTGCCGGTTACATTCTGTGATTTTCCTGGTTATGTGCTATGTGCCATTAATTGTTTGGGGATCCAATAAAGTCTTAATATTGTAATTCTCTCACTCTGTGTTGTCTGAGTAGTGTTTCGCCCACGGTTAAAGTGGTTGGGCGTTCAGTTGGGATGAGCCCCGGGCCATGCTGTCTTTCTAAAGGCGGCCGGGCCAGCGGACGGGAACACCCACTGACCCCCATGTCTCCACAATTGGTGGAAGCAGTGGGATACTATTCAGGAAAGCTGCAGAGAACTGGTGTTCATGGACACCGTCCAGGGCTCAACAACCAGGGAGCCACAGGAGCATACCCAGCAGGCCATAGGGGAGGCATTCAGGTTTCGGACGCTGACATGTCCATCCCCACCAACTCAGCCTTGGGACAAAGACCGGAGAGGAGTTACCACCTCAGCAGTAAATGGATGCTACAGGATCTGTGCCAGATGCGAAATATTGAATACAGGAACACTGACACTTGGTCCAGAAATTGATCCATTGGGAGACACAGAATGATGCAGAGGATGAGGAGGACACTGCCGATGTGGTATTAGAGGATGTAAACAGTGTGTCTCATCCTAGATCCAGTAACCGTCTGGAAACGAACCAAACCCAAGCAGATCTAGTCAAGGAATTGTTGACTGCATTGGGGCCTGAAGCTTCAAGAGAAGAGAGGGCTGGTGATTTGCAATTAGTGTTAGGCGTTCCAATTTCCTTACCACTAAGCATGTACCTCCAGGATAGATCACCATCAAGGAAGTCTTCTTAGTTTCAGGGACATGCCTGAGATAGTTGAACACTTGCAAAACTTTGAGCTGCTAATGCATGTGCACCAGGTGCCCACAGCTGAGTGGTCCAAATACCTGTGGACAAGCTTGCCTGTCCGGGCCCAGGAGGCTGTCCGATCACTTGGACCTCAGGACTGCCTGGACTACGGAATTAAGGACACTTTGTTGGCCCTTTTTACCATAACCCTCGAGAGATATTTAAGTTCTGGATAATTCTCGCCAGGGTGTCTCGTACGTCGAATTTGACAGTCAACTATGACGACACTGTAACCGCTGGCTTGATGGTTGGTCTGCCCACTCCGCTGCTTACCTCCGGGATGTGATGGTGCTCGAACAGCTGCTGGAGAAGATGGACCCGGAAATCAAGTAGCTGACAGGAAGCCCGATACCCCAGAGCAAGCAGCATGATTGGCTGATGAATTTACAGCCAACTGACCCAGTTGGAAACCCGCTAGGCCCACCGATCCCAGGAGGTCCCTAAACCATGGATTCAAACGACCTCCAGACTCCCGTGCTGGACTAACTCATTACACCACAGAAGCCCCAACAAGACACAGGTTTACCAACAGGGCCGGTGACTTGTCTAACCCACGGCGCTGGTATACGTGTGTGCGCCTTGGACACATGGCCAAAGAGTGGATTCAAAGTCTGGGCCCCATGCATGGAGCCTGTCTGCCAGTCCAACCAGTCAACCTATGCCAAGATGAACCAATGAGACCTGAGGAATGCTTCTCCTGAGAAACACTAATGGCTAAGAAAGTGGTTTACCCAGTCCACACCCTACGGCAGACCGGACACCGTACACTAGCCAACCTCCATCGCCACATCCAGACGGTCAAGATCGGTGATATACAGGCTCAGGGACTTCGAGACACTGGATCTTCCATCACCCTGGTCAGCCCAGATATTGTTCCCACAGAACATCATTTATCTGGCCGCCAAGTGACCATCTCCCTTGCTGGGGGCCAGTGCTCGAACATCCCTCTGGCACGAGTACAGTTTGGACTGGGGAACTGACCAAAGAGAGGTTGAAGTGTTGCTCATGGACGGCCTCCCCACCCCTGTTATTTTGGGAAATGACCTAAGACAAGGACTATCCAGCCAGTTTGTCACCGCCATCACCCGTAGCCAAGCCAATCACCATTCTGGTGCAGGTCTTTCTACCAACCCACCCGAGGAGAACCCTCCTCCTCAATCTTCAGGCTCCTCCTCAGAGCCAACGAATGTGAGTACCTCAGACCCAACTGTGGACATTGTATGGGGGGGAGATAGATCGTAAAGAATTCAGGGAATCCCAACTGACAGACCCCACCCTAGAGCTTATCCGTAGTGCGGCTGCCCAACCTGGGGGAGGAAATCAGGGAGAGGTATATAGATGGGGAAAAGGCCTCATATTGGGAAAAGCCTGCATCCTGCCCAGAAAAACCCTGGACCTGTGTACATCAGCTTGTGGTACCCCAGCAATAGCGACCCCAACTATTGCGTTTAGCTCATGATGTTCCTGCGGTTGGGCACATTGGAGCCAAAAAGACCCGGGCCCACCTGTTGCGCAGTTTTTTCTGGCCAAAGGTTACTAAAGAAGTGCAAAAATACAAAGCCTCTTTCCCAGTGTGTCAACATGTGGGGGAGCCCCATGTTGTGCCCCACTCCAACCCATGCCCTTGATAGAACCGTTCCAGAGAGTTGCCATTGATGTAGTAGGCCCCTTAGCTATCCCCAGCCGCAGTGGAAAAATATTCATCCTCACCCTGGTAGACTTTGCCACCCGCTACGCAGAAGCCGTTGCCTTATCCTCCATAGATGCAGAGCACATGGCTCAAGCTCTACTGGACATCTTTAGCCGGGTAGGGTTCTCACAGGAAGAATTGACTGACCAGGGGGCACAGTTCCAGAGTGAACTGATTCAGACCCTGTGGGAGAAACCTGGAGTCCACCTTATGCGCACCACCCCCTACCATCCTGAAACAAATGGATTGTGGGAACGCTTCAACGGAACACTTAAGCAGCTCATTAGCCGTTATGTTGAGTCCGGGGGGGTACTGGGAGGAAAACCTGCAGCAGCTCCTTTTTGCTTACCGGGAGGTGCCGCAGGACTCTACTGGATTCTCCCCCTTCGAATTGCTGTACGGCCGGAAGGTACGAGGGCCCCTACAGCTGGTACGAGAGAGTTGGGAGGGCACCTTCCCCACAGAAGAGGTTCCCATACTGGACTATGTTCAAAAGTTTAGGGAAAGGATGAGGCACCTCATGGTGTTAGCCCACGGGAATTTAGAAATGGCTCAGGAAAGGCAAAAACGATGTTACGACCTCACTACCCGACCCGAGAATTTTGCCTGTGGACAGAAGCTCTTAGTACTAGTACCGGTATGGAAAAACAAGCTGCAAGCCATGGCACTACTGACTACACCGTGGCCCTGGATCGAGCAGGTGTTCGTGAGTGTACCTACCACATCAAAAGGCTAAAAGCTTTTGAGGAACGAGAGGTCACCAATTTAGCAGTTTGTTGTCCAGAGTTAGATGACCCAGAATTGGACCAGATCCCAGACCTATTAGTGGACTCCAAAAGGGAAATGGGGGTAAAAGATATATCACTGGGGGAACAGCTTTATATATCACAGAAGCAACAGATATCAAACCTACTCTGAACATATTCACCTGTATTCATATGACCTGTTCACGGGTCAGCCTGGTAGAACTCCCCTGGTCCAGCATCATGTCGACACAGGGGCAGCCACTCCGCTAAGACAACCCACCTACCGGGTGACCCATCCTGTGTTGGCAATGATGAAGTCCGAGGTAGATGATATGTTAAATATGGGAGTCATAGTTCCCTCCCATAGCCCATGGGCTGCCAGTGTTGTGTTGGTGCCAAAAAAGGACAAGAGTACTCGTTTCTGTGTGGACGGCTCAATGAGCTACGGTGGATGAACTACTAGATAGGTTAGGGGGATCTCGGTTTATATCTACCCTCGATTTGAGCAAGGGATACTGGCAGATCCCATTCACAAAAGAGGCTCAAGAGAAATCGACCTTCATAACCCCTTTTGGCCTATTTGAGTTTACCAGCATGCCTTTTGGGATGAAGAATGCCCCGACTACCTTCCAGAGGATGGTAGACCATTTACTGGAGGGATGTCAGGGGTATGCCCAGGCCTATTTAGATGACATCTCTATCTTCAGGGACACTTGGGAAGAGCATCTTCAGCACGTGTCCCAGGTGCTGCAGAGGGTAGCCAAAGCCCACCTTACCATGCGACCTGAAAATTGCCAAATGGGGATGGCTGAAGTGCTATACCTGGGACATCGGGTGGGAAGTGGGTGCATTCGTACAGAACCTGCAAAAGTAGAAGCTATTACCCAGTGGCCATGCCCGGTCAACCAAAAACAGGTCCACGCATTCCTAGGAACCGCAAACTATTATCGAAAGTTTATCCCCAATTACAGTACTGTAGCAAAACCGCTCACTGACCTCACAACCAAAAGATATACCCGTAACCTTATCTGGACCCAGAATGTGAAACTGCGTTCTTCCAGTTGAAAGACCGGCTGGCCCATAGCCCAGTTCTGACTGCTCCTGACTTCCGTCGCAGGTTCATCGTCCAAACAGATTCATCGGACACAGGACTAGGAGCTGTACTTAGTCAAGTGGGGGACAAGGGTGAGGAACATCTGATAGCTTACCTCTCCCGGAAACTGTTGGACCGAGAGAGGGCTTACACCACCATAGAAAAAAAATGCCTGGCCATAGTTTGGGCCCTGAAACAAATCGCAGCCCTACCTCTATGGCAAAGAGTTCACAGTCCTCACTGACCACAATCCATTGAGTTGGCTAAATCGCACTGCCGGGGACGCTTAACACAGGTGGAGTCTGGCGTTACAATCCTACAATTTTTCCATCTCCCATAAACAGGGCAAAAACCATGGATAAGCAGATGGGCTTTCCCAACAGGTGGAGAAGGATGATCGGAAGCCTATCCTGTCTAGCTAATATTAAGAAGGGGAAGGAATGTGACGACATGGACTCTGTCAGTGCCTAGCATGGGTTAAATTTCTTAAAATTCAGCCACACATGAAGATAGTTTGTTTATAGACAAGTGATAAGCCCTCATTGTTTCTACAAGACTCTTAAGGCCCAGTCACACACAACGACTTACCAGCGATTCCGAACACGATGCAACCTGATAGGGATCGAAGGTAAGTCGCTGGGAGGTCGCAGGCGAGATGTCACACAGTCAGATCTTACCAGCGATGCAGGAACAATACAGGTCGCAATAGCGACCTGTATAACTATCTCAGCAGTCACTGTGACCCTGTCACACAGTGTCAAATATAGCGATGTGTCCTGCCCAGCAGGACATCGCCTATGAAGAAAATGGCCTGGACCATTCGGCAACGACTAGAGATCTCACAGCAGGGGCCTGATCGCTGGTAGGTGTCACACATAACAAGATCGCTAACGGGATCGTTACTGCGTCACGGAAACCGTGACTCAGCTGCGATCACGCTAGCAATCTCGTTATGTGTGACGGTACCTTTAGTAGTCTAATGTTACAGTTCTTGTTGACTCGTGTAATTGCTTTGGCCAATGAAGACCAGACACCCAGATAAATCAATTATGCGAATCTCCCATTGTATTACAATGTGTAGTGCTAGATGTGATGTAACTGCTGTATCTCCGTTCCTGGATATGTTTATATACGGCTTGAAATCTAGTCAATAAGAGCCCAGTCTTATCCACCAATCGTGAAGACCCCAATAGTCTGAATGAAGAGCTCAGGGGTATAAGAAGGACTGTCCATTGCCCAGGTAGACTCCTGCTACATGCTACCAATGTAGGACTTGCGGATCTGATTGGCAAGCTATAACCGAACCTGGATTATAATACTATATGGACTTCAGCATCGAATGCAAGGATTCGGCAGAGATATCAAAGACTATCTAAGGAAGGAATGCAGCTTGGGACAATCCAGTCACCTGACTACAGGCTTTGCGGTCCTCAGACAGCTTCATAAATCTGGCGTTATTCCATTCTTGGTGGGTGCCCGCCGAAAGCTGGGTGCTGCTGGTTTGGAGTAAGTAGCCCTGGAAGTTCTGAGACACTGACATTCTAATCCCTGGTGAGCCAGCAGAAGGGTGAGAAACTGTTGCCGGTTACATTCTGTGGTTTTGCTGGTTATGTGCTATGTGCCGTTAATTTTTTGGGACTCCAATAAAGTCTTAATATTGTGATTCCCTCACCCTGTGTTGTCTGAGTAGTGTTGCGCCCACGGTTAAGGAGGTCGGGCGTTCAGTTGGGATGAGCCCCGGGCCATGCTGTCTTTCTAAAAGCGGCCGTGCCAGCGGATGAGAGCACCCACTGACCCCCGTATCTCCACAATACCCACTGGGGTTTTTTTTTTTTTATTGGTGTTCCTCTTTGAAATGATCTTTGAGTATGACATATTTTTTGTCACCTATAAAGATGTATTATTGTTAGTTGGATTGTCCTTTTGTTTTTAAAGATCGTGAACTAGTCCTCAGTTATAACTGTTTGTTTTAAGAAAAGCTGGGTGACCTCCTAAATTGACCCTTTAATCAGCATACTATTGCAGAGAGACCAGGCCTCCTGCCCAATTAATTGACAATGAGTTAAGGTATGTGATTTTGGTATCATATAAAGCAAAGGAAAAACAGGTTTTATGCTGCGCTAGAAAACCACGAGATGGTATGATAAAAATTTATATTCTTTTACTGAGTAATTCCAACGCGTTTCAGAGGCATGTATGCCTCCTTCCGGGAAAAATAAATCATACTGGTATAGGAGAAGTGGCTTAAGGCTATGTGCGCACGTTGCGTACAGTCACTGCAGAAATTTCTGCAGCGATCTGAAGAGCACACGTGCGCTTCAAATCGCAGAAAATGTCCGTAGTGAAAAAAAAAAGCCGATTCCATGCGCTCTGCCTGCAGCTCCTCCCATAGACAGAGCAGGGGCTGTCAGCAAAGCGCACGGAAGAAGTGACATGTCACTTCTTAGAACGCACGCTTCAGGCAGCAGCCGAAGCGCTGCGCTCTAAGACGCCACGTGCGCACGGCCCCTGCACAATCTCCATAGATTATGCAGGGGACGCAGAACGCATGCAGTTACGCTGCGCTACAAAGCACAGCGTAACTGCATGTAATTACGCAACGTGCGCACATAGCCTTATATAGGAGCGTCCAGGAGAGACCACGCTCCTATCTATGACCTCATCAACCCATCCTGTGTGGAGTGATGACTCATGGCCACGAGGAGTGTAAGGCTATGTGCGCACGTTGCGTAAATTCATGCAGTTACTGCGTCCCCTGCACAGTCTATGGAGATTGTGCAGGGGCCGTGCGCACGTGGCGTCTCACTTCGGCTACTGCCGAAGCGCTGCGCAAAAAGAAGTGATATGTCACTTCTTCCGTGCGCTTTGCCGGCAGCTCCTGCTCTGTCTATGGCAGGAGCTGCAGGCAGAGCGCACGTTCTCGCCGGCACCATGCGCTTCAGAACGGAGCTTTTCAGCTGCGCTCTGAAGCGCACCTTTTCGGTGCTGGGCTAGTACGCAACGTGCGCACATACCCTAACAATGTCATAGAAAAAAAAAAAAAAAAAAACTGATTTTGAACAGAGTCTTGAAAAGCAGTTTGGGGTGGTGTTCAGCAGGTGAAATCACAGTTCATATTACTCTTACCACTTTCATTACCTTACTTTTTTTTTTAGTCGTCACTTTTACTATATAAACCTACATTGGCTTTCGTTTAGTACTTGTAGCTGTCTCCTCCCTTCCTTGTTCCTGCGGGAAATGAGCACTCCTACTTTAATGACTGTTCATCAGTATCCTTCAGCAGAGCATATTATGCTATTGTAAAAGATAAAGAACAGTGTCCCTTATAAGGTCAATATAATCTGTAAAAAGGGGGTATTGCCCACTGCCCTCAGCGAATTCCCCACTCACCTTGCTGAGTTGTGCTACTTTAGGCCCAACTATTGTAATGCAAATCCAAATGCAGGGGCAGCCGCTTATCCAGCCAGTGCAGTTCCCATAACCTGCAGCTTCTAACTTTTATATTAATTTATTAATACTTCTAACTGTTGAAAAAAAGACATGAACCGCACATCTAAAATTCATACTTTGATCTTGTCGCTAGGCAAAAATTTAAACAACTGAACATGAGGTTATTATCTTAGTTTAACATTATGATCAGACTGTATGAAGCCCACTGCTAAGTTACAATGAACTTCTCAGTGGGTCTTTGGCCTAAGAAGGGTGTCACCGTGTACCAACCACAACTGCAGTGCACTCACAAGTCGGGTGACCTGGTGCCCCACTGCACCCATACTGTGAGGCTGAGTCCCCATGCCGTCAGGCCACACCACACCACTGCATAAGCACAAATCACAGCAACAATGGCCATCACACAGCACTAAAACCAAATGAATAGATCAAAAAAATAAAACAAACTTGCTTTCCACATATTCTCAGACAGTAAGCGGAGAGCAAAAAATAGGCAGACCCCTCTCTGTCTCCTGCTAATTAAAAACAATTGGGTCAGATGAGGCATGCTGGTCCAAGTATAAAAAAAAGAGGTGACAGTAATGTAATATGCTTATAACTGTAGAAAGAAAGAAAAAAGACAGACCAAACATCTAAAAATCATATATTGATCTAGTGCCGCTTGGCAAAAATTTACAAAACTGAAGATGAGGTGGTTCTTTTAACATCTGATCAAACTGTATGAAGTCCACTCAAAGGTGAATATGATGGAAAATAGTGAGCTTTATTCGTCATCCAGTGAAAAATGAGTAACAATGTGACCGTTCAAAAGAGACAATAAGAAAATGAAACTCAAAAACATAAAAAATGGGAAATAAAATTTTATGTAGGGAATTCTCAAGCTGGGGAGGCTCCCCACTCTACTACTAACCCTGTATGTAAGTCAAAAGAAATAAACACAAAACACAGAGATAAATCCTTTATTAAAAAGAAGCCAACCCTCTTTCTCCAATTTATTAACGTAATCCACACAATGTCCCAGAACGATCCCAACACTGCTACATCCAGAGTTTGCAGTGCACGGTCACATTAGAAAACATGACCAATCACTGCAACATCAGGGGCACACTGATGGAGCTGCAGTTCTGAGCTGTGAGGTCACTGAATTCACCTGGTACCCCAGTTGTGACCACAGGTCAACTGACCTGACATGAACTCTGTGACCTCAGGTAACGTTATTTAACTCAATGCTGGATTAGGCAATGTGCACACATTGAGTATTTGGTTGCAGACCTTTTTGCACCAAACTTGCAGCTCCTAGCAAAAAGAACGCACCAAAACTACATCAAAGCGCATGCAATATCGATGCTTTTTTGCCAGGAGATGCAGATGTGATGCAGAAATGTCTGCAACCAAATACAGAATGTGTGCACAAAGCCTAATCCAGCATTGAGTTCAATGATTTCATGTGAGGTGGACTCATTGACCTTACCTCAAATGAAGTCACTGAACTGGATGCCATATTACTGGATGAGGTGATGTGCAGACATTGTTTGACTGCTAAAATTTGTAGCAAATCTGTAGCTCCTGGCAAAAAAAAAAAAAAATGCATGCAGTATAGGTGCATTTATTTGCCAAGAGATGCCCATTGGTTGCAGACATTTCTGCACCAAATGTGCACAGCACACACAATCTAGTAATCCGTCATTGAGTTCAATGACTTCCTCTGAGGTCAGTACCCCTGCAGTACTGTGGGAACCGACAGCTGTGACCGCATGTGTACTTTGACGTCACCGCTCGCAGGTGCAGCTACATCAGTGTTTCTGTGATCGGTTGTGTATTCTAATGTGACCACGCACAGTGACCTCAGGATGTAGCAGGCATACCTCCCAACCGTCCCGGATACAGCGGAACTATCACGCTTTGCAGAGTTTGTCCCGTTGCCACGGGCGGGAGGTCCGTATCCCGTGGCTCCGCCCACCCACTCTCTCCCCGCCTCGCTGCTTTTCCCTCCTACCATCTTAACACGTGTCTTGAGCATTACAGAGCAGAGCACGCTAGTCTCTGTGCTGCTGCTGCTGCTAAGGTAATGAATCTCCCCAGCGCTTATTCCCTCCCCCCTCCACCCCTCTCCTCCCCCTCCCTCCCTCCTCCCTCTCCATCCCCCCTCTCCCAGGCTACTGAGCATGCGCAGTGGAAAAAAACGCATGCGGCGTCCATAGGCATGCATTGCAAATCGCGCCGCATCGGCCGGATGCGGCGCGATGCGGTTTTTTTTTGCTGGACAAAAAAACATGCCAGGCACCGTTCCATCCGGCTGCCGCATCGGCTAAATCTGCCGCATGCGGCAAAAACCGGACCGAACGCAAGCCCATGCGGCACAATACGGCACTAATGTAAAGGCCCCGTCACACTAAGCAACATCGCTAGCAACATCGCTGCTAACGAACAACTTTTGTGACGTAGCAGCAATGTTGCTAGTGATGTTGCTGTGTGTGACATCCAGCAACAACCTGGCCCCTGCTGTGAGGTCGTTGGTTGTTGCTGAATGTCCTGGGCCATTTTTTAGTTGTTGCTGTCCCGCTGTGAAGCACAGATCGCTGTGTGTGACAGCGAGACAGCAACAACTAAATGTGCAGGCAGCAGGAGCCGGCTTCTGCGGAGGCTGGTAACCAATGTAAACATCGGGTAACCAAGAAGCCCTGTCCTTGGTTACCCGATATTTACCTTCGTTACCAGCCTCCTCCGCTCTCACTGTCAGTGCCAGCTCCTGCTCTGTGCACATGTAGCTACAGCACACATCAGGTAATTAACCCGATGTGTGCTGTAACTAGGAGAGCAAGGAGCCAGCACTAAGCAGAGTGCGCTGCTCCCTGCTCTGTGCACATGTAGCTGCAGCACACATCGGGTAATTAACCCCATGTGTGCTGTAACTAGGAGAGCAAGGAGCCAGCACTAAGCATTGTGCGCTGCTCCCTGCTCTGTGCACATGTAGCTGCAGCACACATCGGGTAATTAACCCGATGTGTGCTGTAACTAGGAGAGCAGGGAGCCAGCGCTAAGCGGTGTGTGCTGCTCCCTGCTCTTTGCACGTGTAGCTGCGTGCACTGGTAACCAAGGTAAATATCGGGTTGTTTACCCGATATTTACCTTAGTTACCAAGCGCAGCATCTTCCACGCGGCGCTGGGGGCTGGTCACTGGTTGCTGGTGAGCTCACCAGCAACTCGTGTAGCCACGCTCCAGCGATCCCTGCCAGGTCAGGTTGCTGGTGGGATCGCTGGAGCGTCAGTGTGACATCTCACCAGCAACCTCCTAGCAACTTACCAGCGATCCCTATCAGGTTTGATCGTTGTTGGGATCGCTGGTAAGTTGTTTAGTGTGACTGGGCCTTAAGTAAGTCTATGCAGGAAAAACCGCAACCGGCGGCAAAAAAAAAACCGGTTGCGTTTTTCCTGCAGAGCGCCGTATTGTGCCGCATGGCAAAAACCGGATGTGTGAAAGCAGCCTTAGGCGAAGTTCACACATCAGTTTTTTCCAATCAGGCACAATCCGGTTTGTGCCTGATGCAACGGATCCGTCTCAGATTGTGAAAAAACCGATGCGACGGATCCGTTTTTTGTTGTTTTTTTTTTGTTATGCTGAGAGAGAGACAGAGACCCCCACCATCACTTCACAAATACCGGCACTACCTCACACGCATAATCACCTCACACGCCAGCACTACCCAGCACGCATCATCACCGCACAGGCAGGCACTACCTCACACGCATCATCACCGCACAGGCAGGCACTACCTCACACGCATCATCACCGCACACGCCAGCACTACCCAGCACACATCATCATCGCACAGGCAGGCACTACCTCACACGCATCATCACCGCACACGCCGGCACTACCCAGCACGCATCATCACCGCACACGCTGGCACTACCCTGCACGCATCTTCACCGGCATTACCTCAGTGACGTCACCGCTGACAGCGCAACTCCATTCAGTTGCTGCGTGGAGCTGATAGAGAGAGGCGGTGTTCTACTGCCGTTCCTGTCAGCTTCATGTAGTAGAGCTGAGAGTGTCGCTGGACCTCTGTGGATTACGTCAGACCTGGAGGGGTATTTGTGGATTTTAATAAAATGGTGAAAGAGGGTGTTTTTTTGCCTTTTATTCCAAATAAAGGATTTTTTTGGGTGTATGTGTTTATTTACTTTCACTTACAGGTTAATCATTGGGGGTGTCTCATAGACGCCTGCCATGATTAACCCCTTATTACCCCGATTGCCACCGCACCAGGGCAATTCGGGAAGAGCCGGGTAGAGTCCCGGGACTGTCGCATCTAATGGATGCGGCAATTCCGGGCGGCTGCTGGCTGATATTTTTAGGCTGGGGGGCTCCCCATAACGTAGAGCTCCCCATTCTGTGAATACCAGCCTTCAGCCGTGTGGCTTTATCTTGGCTGGTATCAATATTGGGGGGGGAACCGCACGCCGTTTTTCTTGTAATTATTTATTTTACTGCACAATATAGACCCGCCCACCGGCGGCTGTGATTGGTTGCAGTGAGACAGCTGTCACTCAGCGTGGGGGCGTGTCTGCCTGCAACTAATCCTAGGCGCCGGTGTGCGGGGAAAGCAGGGAATACGAGATTGAATAATGAGCGGCCGGCATTTTCAAATCAGGAGAAGCCGTCGGAGCAGTGTGACAGCTGTGCTGCACCGCGCCCGTGATCGGTGAGAGTGAGTGAATGAGTCAGTCAGTGAGTGAGAGTGAGTGAGTGAGTGATTTTCTGACAAGCAATGAATTTATATCACTTCTGGGCATGCTCAGAAGTAAAAACCGGATACGGTACATGCTTTCGGCATTTGAAGCATGACACCGTATCCGGCTCGCATAGACTTTCATTATGCACCATGCCGCACCCGGCGCTAGGCATTTTTTTGCCGCTGGCAAAAAACGTTCCTCTGTGCGGCCGCCGGAGTGACGATTTTTGCCGCATCAGGCAAAAACCGGATCAAACGCAAGTACATGCGGCACAATCCGGCGCTAATAAAAGTCTGAGGAAAAACCACACCCGGCGGCAAAAAAAACCCAGATGCGTTTTTCCCGCAAGGCGCCGGATTGTGCCGCACAGCAAAATCCTGATGTGTGAACATACCCTTAGCTGCACACCCTGTTCAGCGCTCCTCCTAGGTCCTAGCTGCCTGCACACCCTGTTCAGCTCTCCTCCTGGGTCCTAGCTGCCTGCGCACCCTGTTCAGCTCTCCTCCTGGGTCCTAGCTGCCTGCACACCCTGTTCAGCCCTCCTCCTGGGTCCTAGCTGTCTGCACACCCTGTTCAGCTCTCCTCCTGGGTCCTAGCTGCCTGCACACCCTGTTCAGCTCTCCTCCTGGGTCCTAGCTGCCTGCACACCCTGTTCAGCTCTCCTCCTGGGTCCTAGCCGCCTGCACACCCTGTAGTTAACTCCCTGCCTGTTCTGCACATTGCTGATCTGTGGTGGCTCAGAGCGATCACGGATAGCTTCTGCAGTTTGTTTGCTGGATGGGTGTAGATGGGGAGTGGATATGGGTGTGGCCGTTTGTAAAATGGGTGTGGTTAGGGGTGTGGCCTAAAAAATGCCGCGTTGCGCGCCGCAAACTTTGGCCTTCTTTTAAAAGTTGGGAGGTATGGTAGTAGGGTTAGGATTATTGTGGGACATCGTGTCTGTGGATTAAGTCGGATATGCAGGGGTGTTCTGGGGGTTAATAAATGTAAGAGACAGTGTTTTGGATTTTTTGATCTTACAGACCCCTTCACGGTTACTAACCTCGAGCTTGATTATAGCTGTCATTTTTTTTTACAGGAATAATGCACACAATGTTGTCACAGTACAGTAATATACACAGTGAAGTCAGTACAGGGATAATGTACACAGTGATGTCACAGTACAATAATAATGCACACAGTGATGTGACAGTACAGCAATAAGGTACAGACTGATGTCACACTGCAGGAATAAGGTACACAGTGATGTCACAGTACAGGAATAATGCACACAGTGGTGTCACAGTACAGGAATAATGCACACAGTAATGTCACAGTACAGTAATGTACACAGTGATGTGACCGTACAGGGATAATACACATAATGATGTGACAGTACATTAATAATGCACATAGTGTTGTTACAGTGCAGTAATAATGTACACAGTGCTGTCAGTGCAGGGACAATGCACACAGTGATGTGACTACAGTAATGTACAAAGTGATGTTACAGTACAGGGATAATAAGTACAGTGATGCGGTTGTGCAGTAATAATGTACACTGATATCACAGTAAAGTAATGTACACAGTGATGTCACAGTGCAAGAATAATGCACACAGTGATGTGACAGTACAGTAATAATGTAAACAGTGATGCCACAGTACAGGGATAATATGCAAAACAGGACTGCCGCGGAAACACCATCACATGTCTCAACGCTGGCAGGAAACTAGCCAGGTCTTTCACCGGGAAGGAACAACCACGGGAAGGGCAGTCTCCAGTAAAGGAAACCGCCTATACCAAAACATGGTATCCATCCACAGACAGCTGTTTTGGGGTATTTGCCCCTCATCACCAAAGGTTTGGACACACCTTCTCATTCAAGGAGTTTTCTTTATTTTCATGACTCTGAAAATTGTAGATTCAAATTGAAGGCATCAAGACTCTGAATTAACACACGTGGAATGAAATACTTAACAAAAAAGTGTGAAACAGCTGAAAATATGTCTTATATTCTAGGTTCTTCAAAGTAGCCACCTTTTGCTTTGATTATTGCTGTGCACACTCTTGGCATTCTCTAGATGAACTTCAAGAGGTAGTCACTGGAAATGGTTTTCACTTCACAGGTGTGCCCAGTCAGGTTTAATAACTGGAATTTCTTGCCTTATAAATGGGGTTGGGACCATCAGTTGTGTTGTGCAGAAGCCTGGTGGATACACAGCTGCTAGTCCTCCTGAATAGACTGTTAACATTTGTATTATGGCAAGAAAAAAAAGCAGCTAAGTAAAGAAAAACGAGTGGCCATCATTACTTTAAGAAATGAAGGTCAGTCAGTCCGAAAAACTGGGAAAACTTTGAAAGTGTCACCAAGTGCAGTGGCAAAAACCATCAAATGCTACAAAGAAACTGGCTCACATGAGGACCGCCCCAGGAAAAGAAGACCAAGAGTCACCTCTGCTGCGAAGGATAAGTTTATCTGAGTCACCAGCCTCAGAAATAGCAGGTTAACAGCAGCTCAGATTAGAGACCTGGTCAATGCCACACAGAGTTCTGGCAGCAGACACATCTCTAGAACGACTGTTAAGAGGAGACTTTGTGCAGCAGGCCTTCATGGTAAAACAGCTGCTAGGAAACCACTGCTAAGGACAGGCAACAAGCAGAAGAGGCTTGTTTGGGCTAAAGAACACAAGGAAGGGACATTAGACCAGTGGAAATCTCTACTTTGGTCGGATGAGTCCAAATTTGAGATCTTTGGATCCAGCCACCATGTCTTTGTGTGACGCAGAAAAGGTGAACGGATAGACTCTACATGCCTGGTTCCCACCGTGAAGCATGGAGGGAGGAGGTGTGATGGTGTGGGGGTGCTTTGCTGGTGACACTGTTGGAGATTTATTCAAAATTGAAGGCATAATGAGCAAGCATGGCTACCACAGCATCTTGCAGCGGCATGCTATTCCATCCAGTTTGCGTTTTGTTGGACCATCATTTTTTATTTTTCAACAGGACAATGACCCCAAACACACCTCCAGGCTGTGTAAGGGCTATTTGACTAAGAAGGAGAGTAATGGGGTGCTACGCCAGATGACCTGGCTTCCACAGTCACAAGAGCTGAACCCAATCAAGATGATTTGGGGTGAGCTGGACCGCAGAGTGAAGGCAAAAGGGCCAACAAGTGCTAAGCATCTCTGGGAACTCCTTCAAGACTGTTGGAAGACCATTTCCGGTGACTACCTCTTGAAGTTCAAGAGAATGCCAAGAGTGTGCAAAGCAGTAATCAAAGCAAAAGGTAGCTACTTTGAAGAACCTAGAATATAAGACATATTTTCAGTTGTTTCACACTTTTTTGTTAAGTGTTTCATTCCACATATGTTAATTCATAGCTTTGATGCCTTCAATGTGAATCTACAATTTTCAGAGTCATAAAAATAAAGAAAACTCTATGAATGAGGTGTGCCCAAACTTTTGGTCTGTACTAATATATATACATTATATGTATATATATATATATACACATTATATATATATATATATATATATATATATATATATATATATACACATATACACATATATACATATACATATATACATATATACTAGCTGTACTACCCGGCTTCGCCCGGGTTAATAACTGTTGTTAACAAGAAAGAATGTATTAACAAAAATGTATTCTGCACACAAAAAACACAAAACAGATAGAAATGTAATTATTAAAAGGCAAAAACTAAGTTAATAGAAGCATTTCACAACATATATTTCAACACCACAAATATTCCACACAGATTTAACTAAATTGGCCAAGTAATGTGTTCCGTCTGTCTCTTTCCAGGTCTGTCTCTTTCCAGGTCTGTCTCTTTCCCCGTCTGTCTCTGTCTGTCTCTTCTTTTTGTCTGTCTCTATCTCTATTTCTTTCCCCATCTGTCTCTTTCTAGGTCTGTCTCTTTCTCAGTCTGTCTCCCCGTCTCTTTGTCTGTGCCTTTTCCTGTCTGTCTCTTTCCTTGTCTGCCTGTCTCTGTCTGTCTCTTTCCTTGTCTGTCTTTTTCTTTGTCTCTTTCCTCGTTTTTTAACTGCATGAGAGGACACACACAAGCTAGGGACCCCAACGTAGAGAAATACTTTGGCATAGTGTTGGGGCTCTATTGCATTTATCAATTCAGTAGCTAAATTTCTCTTGATTCATATGTTCATGGCAGTAATGCAGATTCCATTTTTTCACATTTTCACTCTTACATATACAGTGCCTACAAGTAGTATTCAACCCCCTGCAGATTTAGCAGGTTTACACATTCGGAATTAACTTGGCATTGTGACATTTGGACTGTAGATCAGCCTGGAAGTGTGAAATGCACTGCAGCAAAAAAGAATGTTATTTCTTTTTTTATTTTTTTTTTTAAAAATTGTGAAAAGTTTATTCAGAGGGTCATTTATTATTCAACCCCTCAAACCACAAGAATTCTGTTTGGTTCCCCTAAAGTATTAAGAAGTATTTCAGGCACAAAGAACAATGAGCTTCACATGTTTGGATTAATTATCTCTTTTTCCAGCCTTTTTTGACTAATTAAGACCCTCCCCAAACTTGTGAACAGCACTCATACTTGGTCAACATGGGAAAGACAAAGGTGCATTCCAAGGCCATCAGAGACAAGATCGTGGAGGGTCACAAGGCTGGCAAGGGGTACAAAACCCTTTCCAAGGAGTTGGGCCTACCTGTCTCCACTGTTGGGAGCATCATCCGGAAGTGGAAGGCTTATGGAACTACTGTTAGCCTTCCACGGCCTGGACAGCCTTTGAAAGTTTCCACCCGTGCCGAGGCCAGGCTTGTCCAAAGAGTCAAGGCTAACCCAAGGACAACAAGGAAGGAGCTCCGGGAAGATCTCTTGGCAGAGGGGACATTGGTTTCAGTCAATACCATAAGTAACGTATGCCACCGCAATGGTCTCCGTTCCAGACGAGCCCGTAAGGTACCTTTACTTTCAAAGCATCATGTCAAGGCTCGTCTACAGTTTGCTCATGATCACTTGGAGGACTCTGAGACAGACTGGTTCAAGGTTCTCTGGTCTGATGAGACCAAGATCGAGATCTTTGGTGCCAACCACACACGTGACGTTTGGAGACTGGATGGCACTGCATACGACCCCAAGAATACCATCCCTACAGTCAAGCATGGTGGTGGCAGCATCATGCTGTGGGGCTGTTTCTCAGCCAAGGGGCCTGGCCATCTGGTCCGCATCCATGGGAAGATGGATAGCACGGCCTACCTGGAGATTTTGGCCAAGAACCTCCACTCCTCCATCAAGGATCTTAAGATGGGTCGTCATTTCATCTTCCAACAAGACAACGACCCAAAGCACACAGCCAAGAAAACCAAGGCCTGGTTCAAGAGGGAAAAAAATCAAGGTGTTGCAGTGGCCTAGTCAGTCTCCTGACCTTAACCCAATTGAAAACTTGTGGAAGGAGCTCAAGATTAAAGTCCACATGAGACACCCAAAGAACCTAGATAACTTGGAGAAGATCTGCATGGAGGAGTGGGCCAAGATAACTCCAGAGACCTGTGCCGGCCTGATCAGGTCTTGTAAAAGACGATTATTAGCTGTAATTGCAAACAAGGGTTATTCCACAAAATATTAAACCTAGGGGTTGAATAATAATTGACCCACACTTTTATGTTGAAAATGTATTAAAATTTAACTGAGCAACATAACTTGTTGGTTTGTAAGATTTATGCATCTGTTAATAAATCGTGCTCTTGTTTGAAGTTTGCAGGCTCTAACTTATTTGCATCTTATCAAACCTGCTAAATCTGCAGGGGGTTGAATACTACTTGTAGGCACTGTAGCTATTGGATTTTTCAAGTCAGTATTCACACAGCAGTTTCTGCTATTTCATGTATTCCCCTTACATAGTCACTGGTGTGCATACCTTATCTCCCCGTCTGTCTCTTTCCCCGTCTGTCTCTTTCCCCGTCTGTCTCTTTCCCCGTCTGTCTCTTTCCCCGTCTGTCTCTTTCCCCGTCTGTCTCTTTCCCCGTCTGTCTCTTTCCCCGTCTGTCTCTTTCCCCGTCTGTCTCCCCACGGACATCTTATTACCTCACATATAAGCTTCTTATACTATGAATGTCTTTTGTTCCTATAGCAACCAATCACAGCTCCTACTAATAACATGTAGTTCCAGGCTCCATTTACTTGAATGGAGGCATGTTTTTTGGAGAGTAACTGTACAGGGCGGGGTTACATTTTCCTGTCAAAACATAGTCTACGACGTTCCCTGGGTCACATGAGGTGTCTGTGCAAAATTTTGTGATTGTAAATGCGACGGTGCGGATACACTTTTCGTTTTACTTTTTCCCCATTATGTAGATAGGGGCAAAATTGATTTGTAAATTGGAACGCGCGGGGTTAAAATTACGCCTCACAACATAGCCTATGACGCTCTCAGGGTCCAGACGTGTGAGTGTGCTAAATTTTATGGCTCAAAAAAATCGTGTAAAAAAACACGTATAGGAGACTAATTCAGATTAAAATATCAAATTTTATTTATATAACCAATAGGGTAAATTCATTATACATACATACAAGTATGAGGTAAGTGGATTCTATATTCACCCACCCATCAATAAACCACCCAGGTCAACCCATCATAGTATCAAGACCCTAGATAAACAGCCAGTGCAGCAATGGTAAAAACACACCATGTGAACAAATAGTCACATCAAATAATAACCGTATATGAGCTTACCCATGGTGTGAGAATGGGGAGCCAGACAAAGGTGGTTCAGAGGTGGACAGGCAAATACCCTTCAACCCGGGTTGTATATATATATATATATATATATATATATATATATATATTTAGATAGATAGAGAGAGAGATAGATATATATCTCTCTCTATATATCTATAAGATATAGATATAGATATAGATATATATATATATATATATATATATACACTAGAAGGTGGCCCGATTCTACGCATCGGGTATTCTAGAATTTACGTATTGTGTAGTTCATGTATGATTTTTGTTATATTATATATATATATATATTATATATATATATATATATAGATGTTGTTGTGTGTAGTTACCAAGTGTTTGTGTAGGGCGCTGTACATGTTCTGGGTGTTGTCTGGGTGTGGCGGGGGGTGAGAGCAGTGTTGTTTGTGTGTTGCGTTGTTTGTGGAGCGCTGTGTGTCTGTAGCGTTGTGTGTGTGTGTTGCGCGGTTTGTGTGTGTGTGGTGTGTTTTGGGGGGAGTTATGTTTTGTGCAATGTGTGTGTTGTGCGGTATGTGCGTATATTTGTGTGTGCAGCATTGTCTGTGTGTGGGTGTCTGTGTAGGGCAGTTGTTTGTGGTTCCCAGTGTGTGTGCGCGGTGTGTTGTGCAGTGCGCGCGTGTGTGTGTGTGTGTTGGGGGGAGGTGTGCACTCCCCATCGTGCTCCATCCCCTATGCTGCGCACCCCCCATCGTGCTACATCTCCCATCCTGCGCACTCCCAAATGTGCTCCATCCGCCATGCTGCGCACTCCCAAACGTGCTCCATCCGCCATGCTGCGCACTCCCAAACGTGCTCCATCCGCCATGCTGCGCCAGCATCAGCCTCTCTACCCGCAGCATCAGCCTCTCTCCCCGCAGCATCAGCCTCTCTCCCCGCAGCATCAGCCTCTCTGTCCCCAGCATCAGCCTCTCTGTCCCCAGCATCAGCCTCTCTGTCCCCAGCATCAGCCTCTCTGTCCCCAGCATCAGCCTCTCTCATCCCAGCATCAGCCTCTCTCATCCCAGCATCAGCCTCTCTCATCCCAGCATCAGCCTCTCTCATCCCAGCATCAGCCTCTCTCATCCCAGCATCAGCCTCTCTCATCCCAGCATCAGCCTCTCTCATCCCAGCATCAGCCTCTCTGTCCCCAGCATCAGCCTCTCTGTCCCCAGCATCAGCCTCTCTGTCCCCAGCATCAGCCTCTCTGTCCCCAGCATCAGCCTCTCTCATCCCAGCATCAGTCTCTCTCATCCCAGCATCAGCCTCTCTCATCCCAGCATCAGCCTCTCTGTCCCCAGCATCAGCCTCTCTGTCCCCAGCATCAGCCTCTCTGTCCCCAGCATCAGCCTCTCTGTCCCCAGCATCAGCCTCTCTCATCCCAGCATCAGCCTCTCTCATCCCAGCATCAGCCTCTCTCATCCCAGCATCAGCCTCTCCATCCCAGCCTTCCCCAGGATCAGCCTCTCTCCTCCCAGCCTCCTCCAGCACGCCATGCTCCTCTGCCGACACTCACACACCCGATCGCATACACTCACACACACCCAATCGCATACACTCACACACACCCAATCGCATACACTCACGCACACACACATTGACGATATTGCACATACGCGCTCATACTCACAACATCCGGAGATACCACATGCTTCTGGCCATGTGATCCTCCGACAGGTCCTGGAAGGTCACAACAGCACAGTATCGAGGCCGAGAAGCAAGCGATATCGCCGGATGCTGTGAGTGTGTGGATGCAATGTGATGTATGTGTGAGGTGTGTGTGAGAGTGAGTGTGAGCCGGTGTACACTGTTAACTATGATACACATCGGGTAACCAAGGGACCTTAGTTACCCGATGTGTATAATGGTTAACAGCGTTCACGGGCTCCGTGAAGATCCCAGCATCGCAAGGTTATGTCTGGCGCTGCTGGGATCGTGACGGAGCCGGTGTAGAAGCAAGCGATATCCCAGGATGTTGTGAGTGTGTGGATGTGATGTGTGAGGTGTGTGTGAGAGTGAGTGTGATCTGATGTGTGTGTACTCACCTGGGAGTCGGAGCTACGTGTCAGTTGGGCAAGAGCGAGCGTGCATTGCGTGAGGGGGGCGGGGCCTGCAGAGAGCCGGGGCGAGAGGCCAATCCGTGTGGGGGGGCGGGGCCATGGCGAGCCCAGCGGCCAATCAGCTTTGTGTCACCGTAAGGACACAATTTTGGAGCATGACAGACAGACAGGCAGACAGACAGAATAAGGCAATTTATTTATGTATATATATATATACTAGAAGGTGGCCCGATTCTACGCATCGGGTATTCTAGAATTTACGTATTGTGTAGTTCATGTATGATTTTTGTTATATATATATATATATATAGAGAGATGTTGTTGTCTGTAGTTACCAAGTGTTTGTGTAGGCGCTGTACATGTTCTGGGTGTTGTCTGGGTGTGACGGGGGGTGAGAGCGGTGTTGTATGTGTGTTGCGTGTGTTGCGTTGTTTGTGGAGCGCTGTGTGTCTGTAGCGTTGTGTGTGTGTTGCGCGGTTTGTGTGTGTGTGGTGTGTTTTGGGGGGAGGTATGTTTTGAGCAATGTGTGTGTTGTGCGGTATGTGCGTATATTTGTGTGTGCCGTGGTGTTTGTGTGTGCAGCGTTGTCTGTGTGTGCAGCGTTGTCTGTATGTGTGGGTGTCTGTGTAGGGCAGTTGTTTGTGGTTCCCAGTGTGTGTGTGTGTGTGTGGTGTGTTGTGCAGTGCGCGCGCGCGCGCGCGTGTGTGTGTGTGTGTGTGTGTGTGCATCAGCCTCTCTTCTCTCAGCCTACCTCTCCCAGCCTCCCTCCTCCCAGCCTCCCTCAGCATCAGCCTCCCTCTCCCAGCCTCCCCAGCATCAGCCTCCGCCAGCATCAGCCTCTCTCCTTCCAGCCTCCTCCAGCATCAGCCTCCCTCTCCCAGCCTTCCCAGGATCAGCCTCTCTCCTCCCAGCCTCCGTCCTCCCCAGCCTTCCCCAGCATCAGCTTTCCCCTCCCAGCCTCCCTCAGCATCAGCCTTCCCCAGCATCAGCCTCTCTCCTCCCAGCCTCAGCCTCTCTCCTTCCAGCCTCCCCCAGCATCAGCCTCTCTCCTTCCAGCTTCCCTCAGCATCAGCCTCCCCTTCCCAGCCTTCCCCAGGATCAGCCTCTCTCCTCCCAGCCTCCTTCCTCCCAGCCTCCCTCAGCATCAGCCTTCTGCTCCCAGTCTCCCCCAGCAT